>NW_027641476.1:32500-37500 GCF_949987615.1 Pollachius pollachius
GGGGACCCGTTTCGGCCTCAGACTCTGAGTGGACCCGCTCCACTGGAGCCTCAGGAAGACCTCCAGACAGGGGGCCCACTAACTGCACCACTTAGGCCGAGTAGGGGACCCGTTTCGGCCTCAGACTCTGAGTGGACCCGCTGCTCTGGAGCCTCACCAAGACCTCCAGACAGGGGGCCCACTAACTGCACCACTTAGGCCGAGTAGGGGACCCGTTTCGGCCTCAGACTCTGAGTGGACCCGCTCCTCTGGAGCCTCACCAAGACCCCCAGACAGGGGGCCACCAACTGCACCACTCAGTCCGAGTAGGGGACCCGTTTCGGCCTCAGACTCTGAGTGGACCCGCTCCTCTGGAGCCTCACCAAGACCCCCAGACAGGGGGCCACCAACTGCACCACTCAGTCCGAGTAGGGGACCCGTTTCGGCCTCAGACACTGAGTGGTCCCGGTCCTCTGGAGCCTCTGGAAGACCTCCAGACAGGGGGCCCACTAACTGCACCACTTAGGCCGAGTAGGGGACCCGTTTCGGCCTCAGACTCTGAGTGGACCCGCTCCTCTGGAGCCTCACCAAGACCCCCAGACAGGGGGCCACCAACTGCACCACTCTGTCCGAGTAGGGGACCCGTTTCGGCCTCAGACTCTGAGTGGTCCCGCTCCTCTGGAGCCTCAGGAAGACCTCCAGACCTGGGGCCCACTAACTGCACCACTTAGGCCGAGTAGGGGACCCGTTTCGGCCTCAGACTCTGAGTGGACCCGCTCCTCTGGAGCCTCACCAAGACCCCCAGACAGGGGGCCACCAACTGCACCACTCTGTCCGAGTAGGGGACCCGTTTCGGCCTCAGACTCTGAGTGGACCCGCTCCTCTGGAGCCTCACCAAGACCCCCAGACAGGGGGCCACCAACTGAACCACTCAGTCCGAGTAGGGGACCCGTTTCGGCCTCAGGCTCTGAGTGGTCCCGCTCCTCTGGAGCCTCAGGAAGACCTCCAGACAGGGGGCCCACTAACTGCACCACTCAGGCCGAGTAGGGGAACCGTTCCGGCCTCAGACTCTGAGTGGACCCGCTCCTCTGGAGCCTCACCAAGACCCCCAGACAGGGGGCCACCAACTGCACCACTTTGGCCGAGTAGGGGACCCGTTTCGGCCTCAGACTCTGAGTGGACCCGCTCCTCTGGAGCCTCAAGAAGACCTCCAGACAGGGGGCCACCAACTGCACCACTCAGGCCGAGTAGGGGACCCGTTTCGGCCTCAGACACTGAGTGGTCCCGCTCCTCTGGAGCCTCAGGAAGACCTCCAGACAGGGGGCCCGCTTACTGCACCACTTAGGCCGAGTAGGGGACCCGTTTCGGCCTCAGACTCTGAGTGGACCCGCTCCTCTGGAGCCTCAGGAAGACCTCCAGACAGGGGGCCCACTAACTGCACCACATGGGCCGAGTAGGGGACCCGTTTCGGACTTAGACGCCAAGTGGTCCCGCACCCCTGGATGGTTCTAGAGACCCCCAGACCAGGGGCCACCAACTGCACCACTTGGGCCGAGTAGGGGACCCGTTTCGGCCTTAGACGCCACGTGGTCCCGCTCCTCTGGAGCCTCAGGAAGACCTCCAGACCGGGGGCCACCAACGGCACCACTCAGTCCGACCAGGGGACACCTTTCGGCCTTAGACGCCACGTGGTCCCGCTCCTCTGGAGCCTCAGGAAGACCTCCAGGGCCAGGGGCCACCTTTCCTATATGCCAAACAACCACTGTCCTGCAAAACAGGCCCACAAAACGGTATCAGGCGAAGCCCATAAATCCACAGTGAGCGGACTGTGAAACTTCTTATTTTCGACACCCCTGGTATATATTACCATCCCTGGTAGTCTAAAACGAACCCATGGGAGTCTAAAATGAACCCATGGGATTCTAAACACAACCCATGGTAGTCTAAAACGAACCCATGGGAGTCTAGCAAAAAAAGAACTTAGAAAAATAACGCTTGGATTTTCATTCCTCCAGGCTCACACCGACTCACTGCACAACTCAGTCCGAGTAGGGGACCCATTTCGGACTCAGACTCTGAGTGGACCCGCTGCTCTGGAGCCTCAGGAAGACCTCCAGACAGGGGGCCACCGACTGCCCCACTTAGGCCGAATAGGGGACCCGTTTCGGCCTCAGACTCTGCGTGGTCCCGCTCCTCTGGAGCCTCAGGAAGACCTCCAGACCTGGGGCCCACCAACTGCCCCACTTAGGCCGAGAAGGGGACCCGTTTCGGACTCAGACTCGGAGTGGTCCCGCTCCTCTGGAGCATCAGGAAGACCTCCAGACAGGGGGCCACCAACTGCCCCACTTAGGCCGAGTAGGGGACCCGTTTCGGCCTCAGACTCTGCGTGGTCCCGCTCCTCTGGAGCATCAGGAAGACCTCCAGACAGGGGGCCACCAACTGCCCCACTTAGGCCGAGTAAGGGACCCGTTTCGGCCTCAGACTCTGCGTGGTCCCGCTCCTCTGGAGCCGCAGGAAGACCTCCAGACCTGGGGCCACCAACTGCCCCACTTAGGCCGAGAAGGGGACCCGTTTCGGCCTCAGACTCTGAGTGGACCCGCTGCTCTGGAGCCTCAGGAAGACCTCCAGACAGGGGGCCACTAACTGCCCCACTTAGGCCGAGAAGGGGACCCGTTTCGGCCTCAGACTCTGAGTGGTCCCGCTCCTCTGGAGCCTCAGGAAGACCCCCAGACAGGGGGCCACCAACTGCACCACTTAGGCCGACTAGGGGACCCGTTTCGGCCTCAGACTCTGCGTGGTCCCGCTCCTCTGGAGCCGCAGGAAGACCTCCAGACCTGGGGCCACCAACTGCCCCACTTAGGCCGAGAAGGGGACCCGTTTCGGCCTCAGACTCTGAGTGGACCCGCTGCTCTGGAGCCTCAGGAAGACCTCCAGACAGGGGGCCACTAACTGCCCCACTTTGGCCGAGAAGGGGACCCGTTTCGGCCTCAGACTCTGAGTGGTCCCGCTCCTCTGGAGCCTCAGGAAGACCCCCAGACAGGGGGCCGACAACTGCACCACTTAGGCCGAATGGGGGACCCGTTTCGGACTTAGACGGCAAGTGGTCCCGCTCCTCTGGAGCCTCAGGAAGACCTCCAGACCGTGGACCACCAACTGCACCACTCGGGCCGAGTAGGGGACCCGTTTCGGCCTTAGACGCCACGTGGTCCCGCTCCTCTGGAGCCTCAGGAAGACCTCCAGACCGTGGACCACCAACTGCACCACTCGGGCCGAGTAGGGGACCCGTGTCGGCCTTAGACGCCACGTGGTCCCGCTCCTCTGGAGCCTCAGGAAGACCTCCAGACCGTGGACCACCAACTGCACCACTCAGTCCGACCAGGGGACCCGTTTCGGCCTTAGACGCCACGTGGTCCCGCTCCTCTGGAGCCTCAGGAAGACCTCCAGACCGGGGGCCACCAACGGCACCACTCAGTCCGACCAGGGGACCCGTTTCGGCCTTAGACGCCACGTGGTCCCGCTCCTCTGGAGCCTCAGGAGGACCTCCAGACCGGGGGCCACCAACGGCCCCACTCAGTCCGACCAGGGGACCCGTTTCGGCCTTAGACGCCACGTGGTCCCGCTCCTCTGGAGCCTCAGGAAGACCTCCAGACCGGGGGTCACCAACGGCACCACTCAGTCCGACCAGGGGACCCGAATCGGCCTTAGACGCCACGGGGTCCCGCTCCTCTGGAGCCTCAGGAAGACTTCCAGACCAGGGGCCACCTTTCTTATATGTCAAACGACCACTGTCCTGCAAAACAGGCCCACAAAACGGTACCAGGCGAAGCCCATAAATCCACAGTGAGCGGACTGTGAAATTTCTTATTTTCGAGACCCCTGCTAACCCTATATTACCATCCCTGGTAGTCTAAAACGAACCCATGGGAGTCTAGCAGAAAAATGACTTAGAAAAAAAACGCTTGGTTTTTCAAACGAAGCCAAGGAATCCACAGTGAGCGGACTGTGAAATTTCTTGTTTAACAATTTATAATAATAATAATAGTTAATAATAAGAATAAGAATAATAATAAGAATAATAATAATAAGAAGAATAATAATAAGAATAATAATAATAATAATAATAATAATAAGAATAATAATAAGAATAAGAATAAGAAGAATAACAATAAGAGTAACAATACAAAGAAGAATAACAATAAGAATAAGAGGAATAACAATAAGAAATCAGGTCTCAGCACCAATCCCACATGCTCTCTGTCCCTCCCTTGCCATGGGAGCCCACACACACACACACACACACACACACACACACACACACACACACACACACACACACACACACACACACACACACACACATATGACCTCTATCTCTACCCAGGAATAGGAGGCTCAGCTCTGGTGTGTGTGTTTCCAGCTTCCCCCTATAGGCCCACACACACACAACACCTCTATCTCTACCCAGGAATAGGAGGCTCAGCACTGGTGTGTGTGTTTCCAGCTTCCCCCTATAGTCCCCACACACAAAATACCTCTATTTCTACCCAGGAAAAGGAGGCTCAGCTCTGGTGTGTGTGTTTCCAGCTTCCCCCTATAGTCCCCACAGACAAAATACCTCTATTTCTACCCAGGAAAAGGAGGCTCAGCTCTGGTGTGTGTGTTTCCAGCTTCCCCCTATAGGCCCCCCCACACACACACAACACCTCTATCTCTACCCAGGAATAGGAGGCTCAGCTCTGGGATGAGTGTTTCCAGCTTCCCCCTATAGTCCCCACACACAAAATACCTCTATTTCTACCCAGGAAAAGGAGGCTCAGCTCTGGTGTGTGTGTTTCCAGCTTCCCCCTATAGGCCCCCCCACACACACACAACACCTCTATCTCTACCCAGGAATAGAAGGCTCAGCTCTGGGATGAGTGTTTCCAGCTTCCCCCTATAGGCCCAAACACACAAGTCCTCTGTCTCTACCCAGGAATAGGAGGCTCAGCACTGGTGTGTGTGTGTTTCCAGCTTCCCCCTAT
>NW_027641475.1:0-45194 GCF_949987615.1 Pollachius pollachius
TCCATTAGTTTTGAGCAATATCAAAATTGAAAGGTCAGAATCACATTGTTGGTCAAAAAGTGCTTCTCTCGCTCTGAAAAGCATTTTGCACACATAAAAACTTGACATGTGAATATTTCTGTTACTTTCAATGGAAACGTGTTATTATGCTTACAAAAGGGTTATTTAAGCATAAACCACCATTTGGGAGTGAATTCCATTAGTTTTGAGCAATATCAAAATTGAAAGGTCAGAATCACATTGTTGGTCAAAAAGTGCCTTCTCTCGCTCTGAAAAGCATTTTGCCACATAAAAACTTGACATGTGAATATTTCTGTTACTTTCAATGGAAACGTGTTATTATGCTTACAAAAGGGTTATTTAAGCATAAACCACCATTTGGGAGTGAATTCCATTAGTTTTGAGCAATATCAAAATTGAAAGGTCAGAGTCACATTGTTGGTCAAAAAGTGCTTCTCTCGCTCTGAAAAGCATTTTGCACGCATAAAAACTTGACATGTGAATATTCCTGTTTCTTTCAATTCAAACGTGTTATTATGCTTACAAAAGGGTTATTTAAGCATAAACCACCATTTGGGAGTGAATTCCATTAGTTTTGAGCAATATCAAAATTGAAAGGTCAGAATCACATTGTTGGTCAAAAAGTGCTTCTCTCGCTCTGAAAAGCATTTTGCACACATAAAAACTTGACATGTGAATATTTCTGTTACTTTCAATGGAAACGTGTTATTATGCTTACAAAAGGGTTATTTAAGCATAAACCACCATTTGGGAGTGAATTCCATTAGTTTTGAGCAATATCAAATTGAAAGGTAAAAATCACATTGTTGGTCAAAAAGTGCTTCTCTCGCTCTGAAAAGCATTTTGCACGCATAAAAACTTGACATGTGAATATTTCTGTTTCTTTCAATTCAAACGTGTTATTATGCTTACAAAAGGGTTATTTAAGCATAAACCACCATTTGGGAGTGAATTCCATTAGTTTTGAGCAATATCAAAATTGAAAGGTCAGAATCACATTGTTGGTCAAAAGTGCTTCTCTCGCTCTGAAAAGCATTTTGCACACATAAAAACTTGACATGTGAATATTTCTGTTACTTTCAATGGAAACGTGTTATTATGCTTACAAAAGGGTTATTTAAGCATAAACCACCATTTGGGAGTGAATTCCATTAGTTTTGAGCAATATCAAAATTGAAAGGTCAGAGTCACATTGTTGGTCAAAAAGTGCTTCTCTCGCTCTGAAAAGCATTTTGCACGCATAAAAACTTGACATGTGAATATTTCTGTTTCTTTCAATGGAAACGTGTTATTATGCTTACAAAAGGGTTATTTAAGCATAAACCACCATTTGGGAGTGAATTCCATTAGTTTTGAGCAATATCAAAATTGAAAGGTCAGAATCACATTGTTGGTGAAAAAGTGCTTCTCTCGCTCTGAAAAGCATTTTGCACACATAAAAACTTGACATGTGAATATTTCTGTTACTTTCAATGGAAACGTGTTATTATGCTTACAAAAGGGTTATTTAAGCATAAACCACCATTTGGGAGTGAATTCCATTAGTTTTGAGCAATATCAACATTGTAAGGTAAAAATCACATTGTTGGTCAAAAAGTGCTTCTCTCGCTCTGAAAAGCATTTTGCACGCATAAAAACTTGACATGTGAATATTTCTGTTTCTTTCAATGGAAACGTGTTATTATGCTTACAAAAGGGTTATTTAAGCATAAACCACCATTTGGGAGTGAATTCCATTAGTTTTGAGCAATATCAAAATTGAAAGGTCAGAATCACATTGTTGGTGAAAAAGTGCTTCTCTCGCTCTGAAAAGCATTTTGCACACATAAAAACTTGACATGTGAATATTTCTGTTACTTTCAATGGAAACGTGTTATTATGCTTACAAAAGGGTTATTTAAGCATAAACCACCATTTGGGAGTGAATTCCATTAGTTTTGAGCAATATCAACATTGTAAGGTAAAAATCACATTGTTGGTCAAAAAGTGCTTCTCTCGCTCTGAAAAGCATTTTGCACGCATAAAAACTTGACATGTGAATATTTCTGTTTCTTTCAATTCAAACGTGTTATTATGCTTACAAAAGGGTTATTTAAGCATAAACCACCATTTGGGAGTGAATTCCATTAGTTTTGAGCAATATCAAAATTGAAAGGTCAGAATCACATTGTTGGTCAAAAAGTGCTTCTCTCGCTCTGAAAAGCATTTTGCACACATAAAAACTTATAATGTGAATATTTCTGTTACTTTCAATGGAAACGTGTTATTATGCTTACAAAAGGGTTATTTAAGCATAAACCACCATTTGGGAGTGAATTCCATTAGTTTTGAGCAATATCAACATTGTAAGGTAAAAATCACATTGTTGGTCAAAAAGTGCTTCTCTCGCTCTGAAAAGCATTTTGCACGCATAAAAACTTGACATGTGAATATTTCTGTTTCTTTCAATGGAAACGTGTTATTATGCTTACAAAAGGGTTATTTAAGCATAAACCACCATTTGGGAGTGAATTCCATTAGTTTTGAGCAATATCAAAATTGAAAGGTCAGAGTCACATTGTTGGTCAAAAAGTGCTTCTCTCGCTCTGAAAAGCATTTTGCACGCATAAAAACTTGACATGTGAATATTTCTGTTACTTTCAATGGAAACGTGTTATTATGCTTACGGTTATTTAAGCATAAACCACCATTTGGGAGTGAATTCCATTAGTTTTGAGCAATATCAACATTGTAAGGTAAAAATCACATTGTTGGTCAAAAAGTGCTTCTCTCGCTCTGAAAAGCATTTTGCACGCATAAAAACTTGACATGTGAATATTTCTGTTTCTTTCAATGGAAACGTGTTATTATGCTTACAAAAGGGTTATTTAAGCATAAACCACCATTTGGGAGTGAATTCCATTAGTTTTGAGCAATATCAAAATTGAAAGGTCAGAATCACATTGTTGGTGAAAAAGTGCTTCTCTCGCTCTGAAAAGCATTTTGCACACATAAAAACTTGACATGTGAATATTTCTGTTACTTTCAATGGAAACGTGTTATTATGCTTACAAAAGGGTTATTTAAGCATAAACCACCATTTGGGAGTGAATTCCATTAGTTTTTGAGCAATATCAACATTGTAAGGTAAAAATCACATTGTTGGTCAAAAAGTGCTTCTCTCGCTCTGAAAAGCATTTTGCACGCATAAAAACTTGACATGTGAATATTTCTGTTTCTTTCAATTCAAACGTGTTATTATGCTTACAAAAGGGTTATTTAAGCATAAACCACCATTTGGGAGTGAATTCCATTAGTTTTGAGCAATATCAAAATTGAAAGGTCAGAATCACATTGTTGGTCAAAAAGTGCTTCTCTCGCTCTGAAAAGCATTTTGCACACATAAAAACTTGACATGTGAATATTTTCTGTTACTTTCAATGGAAACGTGTTATTATGCTTACAAAAGGGTTATTTAAGCATAAACCACCATTTGGGAGTGAATTCCATTAGTTTTTGAGCAATATCAAAATTGAAAGGGTCAGAGTCACATTGTTGGTCAAAAAGTGCTTCTCTCGCTCTGAAAAGCATTTTGCACGCATAAAAACTTGACATGTGAATATTTCTGTTTCTTTCAATGGAAATCGTGTTATTATGCTTACAAAAGGGTTATTTAAGCATAAACCACCATTTGGGAGTGAATTCCATTAGTTTTGAGCAATATCAAAATTGAAAGGTCAGAGTCACATTGTTGGTCAAAAAGTGCTTCTCTCGCTCTGAAAAGCATTTTGCACGCATAAAAACTTGACATGTGAATATTTCTGTTTCTTTCAATGGAAACGTGTTATTATGCTTACAAAAGGGTTATTTAAGCATAAACCACCATTTGGGAGTGAATTCCATTAGTTTTGAGCAATATCAAAATTTAAAGGTCAGAATCACATTGTTGGTCAAAAAGTGCTTCTCTCGCTCTGAAAAACATTTTGCACACATAAAAACTTGACATGTGAATATTTCTGTTACTTTCAATGGAAACGTGTTATTATGCTTACAAAAGGGTTATTTAAGCATAAACCACCATTTGGGAGTGAATTCCATTAGTTTTGAGCAATATCAACATTGTAAGGTAAAAATCACATTGTTGGTCAAAAAGTGCTTCTCTCGCTCTGAAAAGCATTTTGCACGCATAAAAACTTGACATGTGAATATTTCTGTTTCTTTCAATGGAAACGTGTTATTATGCTTACAAAAGGGTTATTTAAGCATAAACCACCATTTGGGAGTGAATTCCATTAGTTTTGAGCAATATCAAAATTGAAAGGTCAGAATCACATTGTTGGTGAAAAAGTGCTTCTCTCGCTCTGAAAAGCATTTTGCACACATAAAAACTTGACATGTGAATATTTCTGTTACTTTCAATGGAAACGTGTTATTATGCTTACAAAAGGGTTATTTAAGCATAAACCACCATTTGGGAGTGAATTCCATTAGTTTTGAGCAATATCAACATTGTAAGGTAAAAATCACATTGTTGGTCAAAAAGTGCTTCTCTCGCTCTGAAAAGCATTTTGCACGCATAAAAACTTGACATGTGAATATTTCTGTTTCTTTCAATTCAAACGTGTTATTATGCTTACAAAAGGGTTATTTAAGCATAAACCACCATTTGGGAGTGAATTCCATTAGTTTTGAGCAATATCAAAATTGAAAGGTCAGAATCACATTGTTGGTCAAAAAGTGCTTCTCTCGCTCTGAAAAGCATTTTGCACACATAAAAACTTGACATGTGAATATTTCTGTTACTTTCAATGGAAACGTGTTATTATGCTTACAAAAGGGTTATTTAAGCATAAACCACCATTTGGGAGTGAATTCCATTAGTTTTGAGCAATATCAACATTGTAAGGTAAAAATCACATTGTTGGTCAAAAAGTGCTTCTCTCGCTCTGAAAAGCATTTTGCACGCATAAAAACTTGACATGTGAATATTTCTGTTTCTTTCAATTCAAACGTGTTATTATGCTTACAAAAGGGTTATTTAAGCATAAACCACCATTTGGGAGTGAATTCCATTAGTTTTGAGCAATATCAAAATTGAAAGGTCAGAATCACATTGTTGGTCAAAAAGTGCTTCTCTCGCTCTGAAAAGCATTTTGCACACATAAAAACTTGACATGTGAATATTTCTGTTACTTTCAATGGAAACGTGTTATTATGCTTACAAAAGGGTTATTTAAGCATAAACCACCATTTGGGAGTGAATTCCATTAGTTTTGAGCAATATCAAAATTGAAAGGTAAAAATCACATTGTTGGTCAAAAAGTGCTTCTCTCGCTCTGAAAAGCATTTTGCACGCATAAAAACTTGACATGTGAATATTTCTGTTTCTTTCAATTCAAACGTGTTATTATGCTTACAAAAGGGTTATTTAAGCATAAACCACCATTTGGGAGTGAATTCCATTAGTTTTGAGCAATATCAAAATTGAAAGGTCAGAATCACATTGTTGGTCAAAAAGTGCTTCTCTCGCTCTGAAAAGCATTTTGCACACATAAAAACTTGACATGTGAATATTTCTGTTACTTTCAATGGAAACGTGTTATTATGCTTACAAAAGGGTTATTTAAGCATAAACCACCATTTGGGAGTGAATTCCATTAGTTTTGAGCAATATCAAAATTGAAAGGTCAGAGTCACATTGTTGGTCAAAAAGTGCTTCTCTCGCTCTGAAAAGCATTTTGCACGCATAAAAACTTGACATGTGAATATTTCTGTTTCTTTCAATGGAAACGTGTTATTATGCTTACAAAAGGGTTATTTAAGCATAAACCACCATTTGGGAGTGAATTCCATTAGTTTTGAGCAATATCAAAATTGAAAGGTCAGAATCACATTGTTGGTCAAAAAGTGCTTCTCTCGCTCTGAAAAGCATTTTGCACACATAAAAACTTGACATGTGAATATTTCTGTTACTTTCAATGGAAACGTGTTATTATGCTTACAAAAGGGTTATTTAAGCATAAACCACCATTTGGGAGTGAATTCCATTAGTTTTGAGCAATATCAAAATTGAAAGGTCAGAATCACATTGTTGGTCAAAAAGTGCTTCTCTCGCTCTGAAAAGCATTTTGCACACATAAAAACTTGACATGTGAATATTTCTGTTACTTTCAATGGAAACGTGTTATTATGCTTACAAAAGGGTTATTTAAGCATAAACCACCATTTGGGAGTGAATTCCATTAGTTTTGAGCAATATCAAAATTGAAAGGTCAGAGTCACATTGTTGGTCAAAAAGTGCTTCTCTCGCTCTGAAAAGCATTTTGCACGCATAAAAACTTGACATGTGAATATTCCTGTTTCTTTCAATTCAAACGTGTTATTATGCTTACAAAAGGGTTATTTAAGCATAAACCACCATTTGGGAGTGAATTCCATTAGTTTTGAGCAATATCAAAATTGAAAGGTCAGAATCACATTGTTGGTCAAAAAGTGCTTCTCTCGCTCTGAAAAGCATTTTGCACACATAAAAACTTGACATGTGAATATTTCTGTTACTTTCAATGGAAACGTGTTATTATGCTTACAAAAGGGTTATTTAAGCATAAACCACCATTTGGGAGTGAATTCCATTAGTTTTGAGCAATATCAAAATTGAAAGGTCAGAGTCACATTGTTGGTCAAAAAGTGCTTCTCTCGCTCTGAAAAGCATTTTGCACGCATAAAAACTTGACATGTGAATATTTCTGTTACTTTCAATGGAAACGTGTTATTATGCTTACAAAAGGGTTATTTAAGCATAAACCACCATTTGGGAGTGAATTCCATTAGTTTTGAGCAATATCAACATTGTAAGGTAAAAATCACATTGTTGGTCAAAAAGTGCTTCTCTCGCTCTGAAAAGCATTTTGCACGCATAAAAACTTGACATGTGAATATTTCTGTTTCTTTCAATGGAAACGTGTTATTATGCTTACAAAAGGGTTATTTAAGCATAAACCACCATTTGGGAGTGAATTCCATTAGTTTTGAGCAATATCAAAATTGAAAGGTCAGAATCACATTGTTGGTCAAAAAGTGCTTCTCTCGCTCTGAAAAGCATTTTGCACACATAAAAACTTGACATGTGAATATTTCTGTTACTTTCAATGGAAACGTGTTATTATGCTTACAAAAGGGTTATTTAAGCATAAACCACCATTTGGGAGTGAATTCCATTAGTTTTGAGCAATATCAAAATTGAAAGGTCAGAATCACATTGTTGGTCAAAAAGTGCTTCTCTCGCTCTGAAAAGCATTTTGCACACATAAAAACTTGACATGTGAATATTTCTGTTACTTTCAATGGAAACGTGTTATTATGCTTACAAAAGGGTTATTTAAGCATAAACCACCATTTGGGAGTGAATTCCATTAGTTTTGAGCAATATCAAAATTGAAAGGTCAGAGTCACATTGTTGGTCAAAAAGTGCTTCTCTCGCTCTGAAAAGCATTTTGCACGCATAAAAACTTGACATGTGAATATTTCTGTTTCTTTCAATGGAAACGTGTTATTATGCTTACAAAAGGGTTATTTAAGCATAAACCACCATTTGGGAGTGAATTCCATTAGTTTTGAGCAATATCAAAATTGAAAGGTCAGAATCACATTGTTGGTGAAAAAGTGCTTCTCTCGCTCTGAAAAGCATTTTGCACACATAAAAACTTGACATGTGAATGTTTCTGTTACTTTCAATGGAAACGTGTTATTATGCTTACAAAAGGGTTATTTAATCATAAACCACCATTTGGGAGTGAATTCCATTAGTTTTGAGCAATATCAACATTGTAAGGTAAAAATCACATTGTTGGTCAAAAAGTGCTTCTCTCGCTCTGAAAAGCATTTTGCACGCATAAAAACTTGACATGTGAATATTTCTGTTTCTTTCAATTCAAACGTGTTATTATGCTTACAAAAGGGTTATTTAAGCATAAACCACCATTTGGGAGTGAATTCCATTAGTTTTGAGCAATATCAACATTGTAAGGTAAAAATCACATTGTTGGTCAAAAAGTGCTTCTCTCGCTCTGAAAAGCATTTTGCACGCATAAAAACTTGACATGTGAATATTTCTGTTTCTTTCAATGGAAACGTGTTATTATGCTTACAAAAGGGTTATTTAAGCATAAACCACCATTTGGGAGTGAATTCCATTAGTTTTGAGCAATATCAAAATTGAAAGGTCAGAATCACATTGTTGGTGAAAAAGTGCTTCTCTCGCTCTGAAAAGCATTTTGCACACATAAAAACTTGACATGTGAATATTTCTGTTACTTTCAATGGAAACGTGTTATTATGCTTACAAAAGGGTTATTTAAGCATAAACCACCATTTGGGAGTGAATTCCATTAGTTTTGAGCAATATCAACATTGTAAGGTAAAAATCACATTGTTGGTCAAAAAGTGCTTCTCTCGCTCTGAAAAGCATTTTGCACGCATAAAAACTTGACATGTGAATATTTCTGTTTCTTTCAATTCAAACGTGTTATTATGCTTACAAACGGGTTATTTAAGCATAAACCACCATTTGGGAGTGAATTCCATTAGTTTTGAGCAATATCAAAATTGAAAGGTCAGAATCACATTGTTGGTCAAAAAGTGCTTCTCTCGCTCTGAAAAGCATTTTGCACACATAAAAACTTGACATGTGAATATTTCTGTTACTTTCAATGGAAACGTGTTATTATGCTTACAAAAGGGTTATTTAAGCATAAACCACCATTTGGGAGTGAATTCCATTAGTTTTGAGCAATATCAAAATTGAAAGGTCAGAGTCACATTGTTGGTCAAAAAGTGCTTCTCTCGCTCTGAAAAGCATTTTGCACGCATAAAAACTTGACATGTGAATATTTCTGTTTCTTTCAATGGAAACGTGTTATTATGCTTACAAAAGGGTTATTTAAGCATAAACCACCATTTGGGAGTGAATTCCATTAGTTTTGAGCAATATCAAAATTTAAAGGTCAGAATCACATTGTTGGTCAAAAAGTGCTTCTCTCGCTCTGAAAAACATTTTGCACACATAAAAACTTGACATGTGAATATTTCTGTTACTTTCAATGGAAACGTGTTATTATGCTTACAAAAGGGTTATTTAAGCATAAACCACCATTTGGGAGTGAATTCCATTAGTTTTGAGCAATATCAACATTGTAAGGTAAAAATCACATTGTTGGTCAAAAAGTGCTTCTCTCGCTCTGAAAAGCATTTTGCACGCATAAAAACTTGACATGTGAATATTTCTGTTTCTTTCAATGGAAACGTGTTATTATGCTTACAAAAGGGTTATTTAAGCATAAACCACCATTTGGGAGTGAATTCCATTAGTTTTGAGCAATATCAAAATTGAAAGGTCAGAATCACATTGTTGGTGAAAAAGTGCTTCTCTCGCTCTGAAAAGCATTTTGCACACATAAAAACTTGACATGTGAATATTTCTGTTACTTTCAATGGAAACGTGTTATTATGCTTACAAAAGGGTTATTTAAGCATAAACCACCATTTGGGAGTGAATTCCATTAGTTTTGAGCAATATCAAAATTGAAAGGTCAGAATCACATTGTTGGTCAAAAAGTGCTTCTCTCGCTCTGAAAAGCATTTTGCACACATAAAAACTTGACATGTGAATATTTCTGTTACTTTCAATGGAAACGTGTTATTATGCTTACAAAAGGGTTATTTAAGCATAAACCACCATTTGGGAGTGAATTCCATTAGTTTTGAGCAATATCAAAATTGAAAGGTAAAAATCACATTGTTGGTCAAAAAGTGCTTCTCTCGCTCTGAAAAGCATTTTGCACGCATAAAAACTTGACATGTGAATATTTCTGTTTCTTTCAATTCAAACGTGTTATTATGCTTACAAAAGGGTTATTTAAGCATAAACCACCATTTGGGAGTGAATTCCATTAGTTTTGAGCAATATCAAAATTGAAAGGTCAGAATCACATTGTTGGTCAAAAAGTGCTTCTCTCGCTCTGAAAAGCATTTTGCACACATAAAAACTTGACATGTGAATATTTCTGTTACTTTCAATGGAAACGTGTTATTATGCTTACAAAAGGGTTATTTAAGCATAAACCACCATTTGGGAGTGAATTCCATTAGTTTTGAGCAATATCAAAATTGAAAGGTCAGAGTCACATTGTTGGTCAAAAAGTGCTTCTCTCGCTCTGAAAAGCATTTTGCACGCATAAAAACTTGACATGTGAATATTTCTGTTTCTTTCAATGGAAACGTGTTATTATGCTTACAAAAGGGTTATTTAAGCATAAACCACCATTTGGGAGTGAATTCCATTAGTTTTGAGCAATATCAAAATTGAAAGGTCAGAATCACATTGTTGGTGAAAAAGTGCTTCTCTCGCTCTGAAAAGCATTTTGCACACATAAAAACTTGACATGTGAATATTTCTGTTACTTTCAATGGAAACGTGTTATTATGCTTACAAAAGGGTTATTTAAGCATAAACCACCATTTGGGAGTGAATTCCATTAGTTTTGAGCAATATCAACATTGTAAGGTAAAAATCACATTGTTGGTCAAAAAGTGCTTCTCTCGCTCTGAAAAGCATTTTGCACGCATAAAAACTTGACATGTGAATATTTCTGTTTCTTTCAATGGAAACGTGTTATTATGCTTACAAAAGGGTTATTTAAGCATAAACCACCATTTGGGAGTGAATTCCATTAGTTTTGAGCAATATCAAAATTGAAAGGTCAGAATCACATTGTTGGTGAAAAAGTGCTTCTCTCGCTCTGAAAAGCATTTTGCACACATAAAAACTTGACATGTGAATATTTCTGTTACTTTCAATGGAAACGTGTTATTATGCTTACAAAAGGGTTATTTAAGCATAAACCACCATTTGGGAGTGAATTCCATTAGTTTTGAGCAATATCAACATTGTAAGGTAAAAATCACATTGTTGGTCAAAAAGTGCTTCTCTCGCTCTGAAAAGCATTTTGCACGCATAAAAACTTGACATGTGAATATTTCTGTTTCTTTCAATTCAAACGTGTTATTATGCTTACAAAAGGGTTATTTAAGCATAAACCACCATTTGGGAGTGAATTCCATTAGTTTTGAGCAATATCAAAATTGAAAGGTCAGAATCACATTGTTGGTCAAAAAGTGCTTCTCTCGCTCTGAAAAGCATTTTGCACACATAAAAACTTGACATGTGAATATTTCTGTTACTTTCAATGGAAACGTGTTATTATGCTTACAAAAGGGTTATTTAAGCATAAACCACCATTTGGGAGTGAATTCCATTAGTTTTGAGCAATATCAAAATTGAAAGGTCAGAGTCACATTGTTGGTCAAAAAGTGCTTCTCTCGCTCTGAAAAGCATTTTGCACGCATAAAAACTTGACATGTGAATATTTCTGTTTCTTTCAATGGAAACGTGTTATTATGCTTACAAAAGGGTTATTTAAGCATAAACCACCATTTGGGAGTGAATTCCATTAGTTTTGAGCAATATCAAAATTGAAAGGTCAGAGTCACATTGTTGGTCAAAAAGTGCTTCTCTCGCTCTGAAAAGCATTTTGCACGCATAAAAACTTGACATGTGAATATTTCTGTTACTTTCAATGGAAACGTGTTATTATGCTTACAAAAGGGTTATTTAAGCATAAACCACCATTTGGGAGTGAATTCCATTAGTTTTGAGCAATATCAACATTGTAAGGTAAAAATCACATTGTTGGTCAAAAAGTGCTTCTCTCGCTCTGAAAAGCATTTTGCACGCATAAAAACTTGACATGTGAATATTTCTGTTTCTTTCAATGGAAACGTGTTATTATGCTTACAAAAGGGTTATTTAAGCATAAACCACCATTTGGGAGTGAATTCCATTAGTTTTGAGCAATATCAAAATTGAAAGGTCAGAATCACATTGTTGGTGAAAAAGTGCTTCTCTCGCTCTGAAAAGCATTTTGCACACATAAAAACTTGACATGTGAATATTTCTGTTACTTTCAATGGAAACGTGTTATTATGCTTACAAAAGGGTTATTTAAGCATAAACCACCATTTGGGAGTGAATTCCATTAGTTTTGAGCAATATCAACATTGTAAGGTAAAAATCACATTGTTGGTCAAAAAGTGCTTCTCTCGCTCTGAAAAGCATTTTGCACGCATAAAAACTTGACATGTGAATATTTCTGTTTCTTTCAATTCAAACGTGTTATTATGCTTACAAAAGGGTTATTTAAGCATAAACCACCATTTGGGAGTGAATTCCATTAGTTTTGAGCAATATCAAAATTGAAAGGTCAGAATCACATTGTTGGTCAAAAAGTGCTTCTCTCGCTCTGAAAAGCATTTTGCACACATAAAAACTTGACATGTGAATATTTCTGTTACTTTCAATGGAAACGTGTTATTATGCTTACAAAAGGGTTATTTAAGCATAAACCACCATTTGGGAGTGAATTCCATTAGTTTTGAGCAATATCAAAATTGAAAGGTCAGAGTCACATTGTTGGTCAAAAAGTGCTTCTCTCGCTCTGAAAAGCATTTTGCACGCATAAAAACTTGACATGTGAATATTCCTGTTTCTTTCAATTCAAACGTGTTATTATGCTTACAAAAGGGTTATTTAAGCATAAACCACCATTTGGGAGTGAATTCCATTAGTTTTGAGCAATATCAAAATTGAAAGGTCAGAATCACATTGTTGGTCAAAAAGTGCTTCTCTCGCTCTGAAAAGCATTTTGTACACATAAAAACTTGACATGTGAATATTTCTGTTACTTTCAATGGAAACGTGTTATTATGCTTACAAAAGGGTTATTTAAGCATAAACCACCATTTGGGAGTGAATTCCATTAGTTTTGAGCAATATCAAAATTGAAAGGTCAGAGTCACATTGTTGGTCAAAAAGTGCTTCTCTCGCTCTGAAAAGCATTTTGCACGCATAAAAACTTGACATGTGAATATTTCTGTTACTTTCAATGGAAACGTGTTATTATGCTTACAAAAGGGTTATTTAAGCATAAACCACCATTTGGGAGTGAATTCCATTAGTTTTGAGCAATATCAACATTGTAAGGTAAAAATCACATTGTTGGTCAAAAAGTGCTTCTCTCGCTCTGAAAAGCATTTTGCACGCATAAAAACTTGACATGTGAATATTTCTGTTTCTTTCAATGGAAACGTGTTATTATGCTTACAAAAGGGTTATTTAAGCATAAACCACCATTTGGGAGTGAATTCCATTAGTTTTGAGCAATATCAAAATTGAAAGGTCAGAATCACATTGTTGGTCAAAAAGTGCTTCTCTCGCTCTGAAAAGCATTTTGCACACATAAAAACTTGACATGTGAATATTTCTGTTACTTTCAATGGAAACGTGTTATTATGCTTACAAAAGGGTTATTTAAGCATAAACCACCATTTGGGAGTGAATTCCATTAGTTTTGAGCAATATCAAAATTGAAAGGTCAGAATCACATTGTTGGTCAAAAAGTGCTTCTCTCGCTCTGAAAAGCATTTTGCACACATAAAAACTTGACATGTGAATATTTCTGTTACTTTCAATGGAAACGTGTTATTATGCTTACAAAAGGGTTATTTAAGCATAAACCACCATTTGGGAGTGAATTCCATTAGTTTTGAGCAATATCAAAATTGAAAGGTCAGAGTCACATTGTTGGTCAAAAAGTGCTTCTCTCGCTCTGAAAAGCATTTTGCACGCATAAAAACTTGACATGTGAATATTTCTGTTTCTTTCAATGGAAACGTGTTATTATGCTTACAAAAGGGTTATTTAAGCATAAACCACCATTTGGGAGTGAATTCCATTAGTTTTGAGCAATATCAAAATTGAAAGGTCAGAATCACATTGTTGGTGAAAAAGTGCTTCTCTCGCTCTGAAAAGCATTTTGCACACATAAAAACTTGACATGTGAATGTTTCTGTTACTTTCAATGGAAACGTGTTATTATGCTTACAAAAGGGTTATTTAAGCATAAACCACCATTTGGGAGTGAATTCCATTAGTTTTGAGCAATATCAACATTGTAAGGTAAAAATCACATTGTTGGTCAAAAAGTGCTTCTCTCGCTCTGAAAAGCATTTTGCACGCATAAAAACTTGACATGTGAATATTTCTGTTTCTTTCAATTCAAACGTGTTATTATGCTTACAAAAGGGTTATTTAAGCATAAACCACCATTTGGGAGTGAATTCCATTAGTTTTGAGCAATATCAACATTGTAAGGTAAAAATCACATTGTTGGTCAAAAAGTGCTTCTCTCGCTCTGAAAAGCATTTTGCACGCATAAAAACTTGACATGTGAATATTTCTGTTTCTTTCAATGGAAACGTGTTATTATGCTTACAAAAGGGTTATTTAAGCATAAACCACCATTTGGGAGTGAATTCCATTAGTTTTGAGCAATATCAAAATTGAAAGGTCAGAATCACATTGTTGGTGAAAAAGTGCTTCTCTCGCTCTGAAAAGCATTTTGCACACATAAAAACTTGACATGTGAATATTTCTGTTACTTTCAATGGAAACGTGTTATTATGCTTACAAAAGGGTTATTTAAGCATAAACCACCATTTGGGAGTGAATTCCATTAGTTTTGAGCAATATCAACATTGTAAGGTAAAAATCACATTGTTGGTCAAAAAGTGCTTCTCTCGCTCTGAAAAGCATTTTGCACGCATAAAAACTTGACATGTGAATATTTCTGTTTCTTTCAATTCAAACGTGTTATTATGCTTACAAAAGGGTTATTTAAGCATAAACCACCATTTGGGAGTGAATTCCATTAGTTTTGAGCAATATCAAAATTGAAAGGTCAGAATCACATTGTTGGTCAAAAAGTGCTTCTCTCGCTCTGAAAAGCATTTTGCACACATAAAAACTTGACATGTGAATATTTCTGTTACTTTCAATGGAAACGTGTTATTATGCTTACAAAAGGGTTATTTAAGCATAAACCACCATTTGGGAGTGAATTCCATTAGTTTTGAGCAATATCAAAATTGAAAGGTCAGAGTCACATTGTTGGTCAAAAAGTGCTTCTCTCGCTCTGAAAAGCATTTTGCACGCATAAAAACTTGACATGTGAATATTTCTGTTTCTTTCAATGGAAACGTGTTATTATGCTTACAAAAGGGTTATTTAAGCATAAACCACCATTTGGGAGTGAATTCCATTAGTTTTGAGCAATATCAAAATTTAAAGGTCAGAATCACATTGTTGGTCAAAAAGTGCTTCTCTCGCTCTGAAAAACATTTTGCACACATAAAAACTTGACATGTGAATATTTCTGTTACTTTCAATGGAAACGTGTTATTATGCTTACAAAAGGGTTATTTAAGCATAAACCACCATTTGGGAGTGAATTCCATTAGTTTTGAGCAATATCAACATTGTAAGGTAAAAATCACATTGTTGGTCAAAAAGTGCTTCTCTCGCTCTGAAAAGCATTTTGCACGCATAAAAACTTGACATGTGAATATTTCTGTTTCTTTCAATGGAAACGTGTTATTATGCTTACAAAAGGGTTATTTAAGCATAAACCACCATTTGGGAGTGAATTCCATTAGTTTTGAGCAATATCAAAATTGAAAGGTCAGAATCACATTGTTGGTGAAAAAGTGCTTCTCTCGCTCTGAAAAGCATTTTGCACACATAAAAACTTGACATGTGAATATTTCTGTTACTTTCAATGGAAACGTGTTATTATGCTTACAAAAGGGTTATTTAAGCATAAACCACCATTTGGGAGTGAATTCCATTAGTTTTGAGCAATATCAAAATTGAAAGGTCAGAATCACATTGTTGGTCAAAAAGTGCTTCTCTCGCTCTGAAAAGCATTTTGCACACATAAAAACTTGACATGTGAATATTTCTGTTACTTTCAATGGAAACGTGTTATTATGCTTACAAAAGGGTTATTTAAGCATAAACCACCATTTGGGAGTGAATTCCATTAGTTTTGAGCAATATCAAAATTGAAAGGTAAAAATCACATTGTTGGTCAAAAAGTGCTTCTCTCGCTCTGAAAAGCATTTTGCACGCATAAAAACTTGACATGTGAATATTTCTGTTTCTTTCAATTCAAACGTGTTATTATGCTTACAAAAGGGTTATTTAAGCATAAACCACCATTTGGGAGTGAATTCCATTAGTTTTGAGCAATATCAAAATTGAAAGGTCAGAATCACATTGTTGGTCAAAAAGTGCTTCTCTCGCTCTGAAAAGCATTTTGCACACATAAAAACTTGACATGTGAATATTTCTGTTACTTTCAATGGAAACGTGTTATTATGCTTACAAAAGGGTTATTTAAGCATAAACCACCATTTGGGAGTGAATTCCATTAGTTTTGAGCAATATCAAAATTGAAAGGTCAGAGTCACATTGTTGGTCAAAAAGTGCTTCTCTCGCTCTGAAAAGCATTTTGCACGCATAAAAACTTGACATGTGAATATTTCTGTTTCTTTCAATGGAAACGTGTTATTATGCTTACAAAAGGGTTATTTAAGCATAAACCACCATTTGGGAGTGAATTCCATTAGTTTTGAGCAATATCAAAATTGAAAGGTCAGAATCACATTGTTGGTGAAAAAGTGCTTCTCTCGCTCTGAAAAGCATTTTGCACACATAAAAACTTGACATGTGAATATTTCTGTTACTTTCAATGGAAACGTGTTATTATGCTTACAAAAGGGTTATTTAAGCATAAACCACCATTTGGGAGTGAATTCCATTAGTTTTGAGCAATATCAACATTGTAAGGTAAAAATCACATTGTTGGTCAAAAAGTGCTTCTCTCGCTCTGAAAAGCATTTTGCACGCATAAAAACTTGACATGTGAATATTTCTGTTTCTTTCAATGGAAACGTGTTATTATGCTTACAAAAGGGTTATTTAAGCATAAACCACCATTTGGGAGTGAATTCCATTAGTTTTGAGCAATATCAAAATTGAAAGGTCAGAATCACATTGTTGGTGAAAAAGTGCTTCTCTCGCTCTGAAAAGCATTTTGCACACATAAAAACTTGACATGTGAATATTTCTGTTACTTTCAATGGAAACGTGTTATTATGCTTACAAAAGGGTTATTTAAGCATAAACCACCATTTGTTGGGAGTGAATTCCATTAGTTTTGAGCAATATCAAAATTGAAAGGTCAGAGTCACATTGTTGGTCAAAAAGTGCTTCTCTCGCTCTGAAAAGCATTTTGCACGCATAAAAACTTGACATGTGAATATTTCTGTTTCTTTCAATGGAAACGTGTTATTATGCTTACAAAAGGGTTATTTAAGCATAAACCACCATTTGGGAGTGAATTCCATTAGTTTTGAGCAATATCAAAATTGAAAGGTCAGAGTCACATTGTTGGTCAAAAAGTGCTTCTCTCGCTCTGAAAAGCATTTTGCACGCATAAAAACTTGACATGTGAATATTTCTGTTACTTTCAATGGAAACGTGTTATTATGCTTACAAAAGGGTTATTTTAGCATAAACCACCATTTGGGAGTGAATTCCATTAGTTTTGAGCAATATTAAAATTGAAGGTCAGAGTCACATTGTTGGTCAAAAAGTACTTCTCTCGCTCTGAAAAGCATTTTGCACACATAAAAACTTGACATGTGAATATTTCTGTTACTTTCAATGGAAACGTGTTATTATGCTTACAAAAGGGTTATTTAAGCATAAACCACCATTTGGGAGTGAATTCCATTAGTTTTGATCAATATCAACATTGTAAGGTCAGAATCACATTGTTGGTCAAAAAGTGCTTCTCTCACTCTGAAAAGCATTTTGCACACATAAAAACTAGAAACGTGAATATTTCTGTTACTTTCATGGAAACGTGTTATTATGCTTACAAAAGGGTTATTTAAGCATAAACCACCCATTTGGGAGTGAATTCCATTAGTTTTGAGCAATATCAAAATTGAAAGGTCAGAATCACATTGTTGGTCAAAAAGTGCTTCTCTCGCTCTGAAAAGCATTTTGCACACATAAAAACTTGACATGTGAATATTTCTGTTACTTTCAATGGAAACGTGTTATTATGCTTACAAAAGGGTTATTTAAGCATAAACCACCATTTGGGAGTGAATTCCATTAGTTTTGAGCAATATCAAAATTGAAAGGTCAGAGTCACATTGTTGGTCAAAAAGTGCTTCTCTCGCTCTGAAAAGCATTTTGCACGCATAAAAACTAGAAACGTGAATATTTCTGTTACTTTCAATGGAAACGTGTTATTATGCTTACAAAAGGGTTATTTAAGCATAAACCACCATTTGGGAGTGAATTCCATTAGTTTTGAGCAATATCAACATTGTAAGGTAAAAATCACATTGTTGGTCAAAAAGTGCTTCTCTCGCTCTGAAAAGCATTTTGCACGCATAAAAACTTGACATGTGAATATTTCTGTTACTTTCAATGGAAACGTGTTATTATGCTTACAAAAGGGTTATTTAAGCATAAACCACCATTTGGGAGTGAATTCCATTAGTTTTGAGCAATATCAACATTGTAAGGTAAAAATCACATTGTTGGTCAAAAAGTGCTTCTCTCGCTCTGAAAAGCATTTTGCACGCATAAAAACTTGACATGTGAATATTTCTATTTCTTTCAATTCAAACGTGTTATTAGGCTTACAAAAGGGTTATTTAAGCATAAACCACCATTTGGGAGTGAATTCCATTAGTTTTGAGCAATATCAAAATTGAAAGGTCAGAGTCACATTGTTGGTCAAAAAGTGCTTCTCTCGCTCTGAAAATCATTTTGCACGCATAAAAACTTGACATGTGAATATTTCTGTTACTTTCAATGGAAACGTGTTATTATGCTTACAAAAGGGTTATTTTAGCATAAACCACCATTTGGGAGTGAATTCCATTAGTTTTGAGCAATATCAAAATTGAAGGTCAGAGTCACATTGTTGGTCAAAAAGTGCTTCTCTCGCTCTGAAAAGCATTTTGCACACATAAAAACTTGACATGTGAATATTTCTGTTACTTTCAATGGAAACGTGTTATTATGCTTACAAAAGGGTTATTTAAGCATAAACCACCATTTGGGAGTGAATTCCATTAGTTTTGAGCAATATCAACATTGTAAGGTCAGAATCACATTGTTGGTCAAAAAGTGCTTCTCTCGCTCTGAAAAGCATTTTGCACACATAAAAACTAGAAACGTGAATATTTCTGTTACTTTCAATGGAAACGTGTTATTATGCTTACAAAAGGGTTATTTAAGCATAAACCACCATTTGGGAGTGAATTCCATTAGTTTTGAGCAATATCAAAATTGAAAGGTCAGAATCACATTGTTGGTCAAAAAGTGCTTCTCTCGCTCTGAAAAGCATTTTGCACACATAAAAACTTGACATGTGAATATTTCTGTTACTTTCAATGGAAACGTGTTATTATGCTTACAAAAGGGTTATTTAAGCATAAACCACCATTTGGGAGTGAATTCCATTAGTTTTGAGCAATATCAAAATTGAAAGGTCAGAGTCACATTGTTGGTCAAAAAGTGCTTCTCTCGCTCTGAAAAGCATTTTGCACGCATAAAAACTAGAAACGTGAATATTTCTGTTACTTTCAATGGAAACGTGTTATTATGCTTACAAAAGGGTTATTTTAGCATAAACCACCATTTGGGAGTGAATTCCATTAGTTTTGAGCAATATCAAAATTGAAGGTCAGAGTCACATTGTTGGTCAAAAAGTGCTTCTCTCGCTCTGAAAAGCATTTTGCACACATAAAAACTTGACATGTGAATATTTCTGTTACTTTCAATGGAAACGTGTTATTATGCTTACAAAAGGGTTATTTAAGCATAAACCACCATTTGGGAGTGAATTCCATTAGTTTTGAGCAATATCAACATTGTAAGGTCAGAATCACATTGTTGGTCAAAAAGTGCTTCTCTCGCTCTGAAAAGCATTTTGCACACATAAAAACTAGAAACGTGAATATTTCTGTTACTTTCAATGGAAACGTGTTATTATGCTTACAAAAGGGTTATTTAAGCATAAACCACCATTTGGGAGTGAATTCCATTAGTTTTGAGCAATATCAAAATTGAAAGGTCAGAGTCACATTGTTGGTCAAAAAGTGCTTCTCTCGCTCTGAAAAGCATTTTGCACGCATAAAAACTAGAAACGTGAATGTTTCTGTTACTTTCAATGGAAACGTGTTATTATGCTTACAAAAGGGTTATTTAAGCATAAACCACCATTTGGGAGTGAATTCCATTAGTTTTGAGCAATATCAAAATTGAAAGGTCAGAATCACATTGTTGGTCAAAAAGTGCTTCTCTCGCTCTGAAAAGCATTTTGCACGCATAAAAACTTGACATGTGAATATTTCTGTTACTTTCAATGGAAACGTGTTATTATGCTTACAAAAGGGTTATTTAAGCATAAACCACCATTTGGGAGTGAATTCCATTAGTTTTGAGCAATATCAACATTGTAAGGTAAAAATCACATTGTTGGTCAAAAAGTGCTTCTCTCGCTCTGAAAAGCATTTTGCACGCATAAAAACTTGACATGTGAATATTTCTGTTACTTTCAATGGAAACGTGTTATTATGCTTACAAAAGGGTTATTTAAGCATAAACCACCATTTGGGAGTGAATTCCATTAGTTTTGAGCAATATCAACATTGTAAGGTAAAAATCACATTGTTGGTCAAAAAGTGCTTCTCTCGCTCTGAAAAGCATTTTGCACGCATAAAAACTTGACATGTGAATATTTCTATTTCTTTCAATTCAAACGTGTTATTAGGCTTACAAAAGGGTTATTTAAGCATAAACCACCATTTGGGAGTGAATTCCATTAGTTTTGAGCAATATCAAAATTGAAAGGTCAGAGTCACATTGTTGGTCAAAAAGTGCTTCTCTCGCTCTGAAAATCATTTTGCACGCATAAAAACTTGACATGTGAATATTTCTGTTACTTTCAATGGAAACGTGTTATTATGCTTACAAAAGGGTTATTTTAGCATAAACCACCATTTGGGAGTGAATTCCATTAGTTTTGAGCAATATCAAAATTGAAGGTCAGAGTCACATTGTTGGTCAAAAAGTGCTTCTCTCGCTCTGAAAAGCATTTTGCACACATAAAAACTTGACATGTGAATATTTCTGTTACTTTCAATGGAAACGTGTTATTATGCTTACAAAAGGGTTATTTAAGCATAAACCACCATTTGGGAGTGAATTCCATTAGTTTTGAGCAATATCAACATTGTAAGGTCAGAATCACATTGTTGGTCAAAAAGTGCTTCTCTCGCTCTGAAAAGCATTTTGCACACATAAAAACTAGAAACGTGAATATTTCTGTTACTTTCAATGGAAACGTGTTATTATGCTTACAAAAGGGTTATTTAAGCATAAACCACCATTTGGGAGTGAATTCCATTAGTTTTGAGCAATATCAAAATTGAAAGGTCAGAATCACATTGTTTGTCAAAAAGTGCTTCTCTCGCTCTGAAAAGCATTTTGCACACATAAAAACTTGACATGTGAATATTTCTGTTACTTTCAATGGAAACGTGTTATTATGCTTACAAAAGGGTTATTTAAGCATAAACCACCATTTGGGAGTGAATTCCATTAGTTTTGAGCAATATCAAAATTGAAAGGTCAGAGTCACATTGTTGGTCAAAAAGTGCTTCTCTCGCTCTGAAAAGCATTTTGCACGCATAAAAACTAGAAACGTGAATATTTCTGTTACTTTCAATGGAAACGTGTTATTATGCTTACAAAAGGGTTATTTAAGCATAAACCACCATTTGGGAGTGAATTCCATTAGTTTTGAGCAATATCAAAATTGAAAGGTCAGAATCACATTGTTGGTCAAAAAGTGCTTCTCTCGCTCTGAAAAGCATTTTGCACGCATAAAAACTTGACATGTGAATATTTCTGTTACTTTCAATGGAAACGTGTTATTATGCTTACAAAAGGGTTATTTAAGCATAAACCACCATTTGGGAGTGAATTCCATTAGTTTTGAGCAATATCAACATTGTAAGGTAAAAATCACATTGTTGGTCAAAAAGTGCTTCTCTCGCTCTGAAAAGCATTTTGCACGCATAAAAACTTGACATGTGAATATTTCTGTTACTTTCAATGGAAACGTGTTATTATGCTTACAAAAGGGTTATTTAAGCATAAACCACCATTTGGGAGTGAATTCCATTAGTTTTGAGCAATATCAACATTGTAAGGTAAAAATCACATTGTTGGTCAAAAAGTGCTTCTCTCGCTCTGAAAAGCATTTTGCACGCATAAAAACTTGACATGTGAATATTTCTATTTCTTTCAATTCAAACGTGTTATTATGCTTACAAAAGGGTTATTTAAGCATAAACCACCATTTGGGAGTGAATTCCATTAGTTTTGAGCAATATCAACATTGTAAGGTCAGAATCACATTGTTGGTCAAAAAGTGCTTCTCTCGCTCTGAAAAGCATTTTGCACACATAAAAACTAGAAACGTGAATATTTCTGTTACTTTCAATGGAAACGTGTTATTATGCTTACAAAAGGGTTATTT
Organism: Pollachius pollachius; assembly: GCF_949987615.1. Lineage (NCBI taxonomy): Eukaryota > Metazoa > Chordata > Actinopteri > Gadiformes > Gadidae > Pollachius > Pollachius pollachius. The sequence goes on from NW_027641475.1 coordinate 22,590, forward strand.
AAGCATAAACCACCATTTGGGAGTGAATTCCATTAGTTTTGAGCAATATCAAAATTGAAAGGTCAGAGTCACATTGTTGGTCAAAAAGTGCTTCTCTCGCTCTGAAAAGCATTTTGCACGCATAAAAACTTGACATGTGAATATTTCTGTTTCTTTCAATGGAAACGTGTTATTATGCTTACAAAAGGGTTATTTAAGCATAAACCACCATTTGGGAGTGAATTCCATTAGTTTTGAGCAATATCAAAATTGAAAGGTCAGAGTCACATTGTTGGTCAAAAAGTGCTTCTCTCGCTCTGAAAAGCATTTTGCACGCATAAAAACTTGACATGTGAATATTTCTGTTACTTTCAATGGAAACGTGTTATTATGCTTACAAAAGGGTTATTTTAGCATAAACCACCATTTGGGAGTGAATTCCATTAGTTTTGAGCAATATTAAAATTGAAGGTCAGAGTCACATTGTTGGTCAAAAAGTACTTCTCTCGCTCTGAAAAGCATTTTGCACACATAAAAACTTGACATGTGAATATTTCTGTTACTTTCAATGGAAACGTGTTATTATGCTTACAAAAGGGTTATTTAAGCATAAACCACCATTTGGGAGTGAATTCCATTAGTTTTGATCAATATCAACATTGTAAGGTCAGAATCACATTGTTGGTCAAAAAGTGCTTCTCTCACTCTGAAAAGCATTTTGCACACATAAAAACTAGAAACGTGAATATTTCTGTTACTTTCAATGGAAACGTGTTATTATGCTTACAAAAGGGTTATTTAAGCATAAACCACCATTTGGGAGTGAATTCCATTAGTTTTGAGCAATATCAAAATTGAAAGGTCAGAATCACATTGTTGGTCAAAAAGTGCTTCTCTCGCTCTGAAAAGCATTTTGCACACATAAAAACTTGACATGTGAATATTTCTGTTACTTTCAATGGAAACGTGTTATTATGCTTACAAAAGGGTTATTTAAGCATAAACCACCATTTGGGAGTGAATTCCATTAGTTTTGAGCAATATCAAAATTGAAAGGTCAGAGTCACATTGTTGGTCAAAAAGTGCTTCTCTCGCTCTGAAAAGCATTTTGCACGCATAAAAACTAGAAACGTGAATATTTCTGTTACTTTCAATGGAAACGTGTTATTATGCTTACAAAAGGGTTATTTAAGCATAAACCACCATTTGGGAGTGAATTCCATTAGTTTTGAGCAATATCAAAATTGAAAGGTCAGAATCACATTGTTGGTCAAAAAGTGCTTCTCTCGCTCTGAAAAGCATTTTGCACGCATAAAAACTTGACATGTGAATATTTCTGTTACTTTCAATGGAAACGTGTTATTATGCTTACAAAAGGGTTATTTAAGCATAAACCACCATTTGGGAGTGAATTCCATTAGTTTTGAGCAATATCAAAATTGAAAGGTCAGAGTCACATTGTTGGTCAAAAAGTGCTTCTCTCGCTCTGAAAAGCATTTTGCACGCATAAAAACTTGACATGTGAATATTTCTGTTTCTTTCAATGGAAACGTGTTATTATGCTTACAAAAGGGTTATTTAAGCATAAACCACCATTTGGGAGTGAATTCCATTAGTTTTGAGCAATATCAAAATTGAAAGGTCAGAATCACATTGTTGGTCAAAAAGTGCTTCTCTCGCTCTGAAAAGCATTTTGCACACATAAAAACTTGACATGTGAATATTTCTGTTACTTTCAATGGAAACGTGTTATTATGCTTACAAAAGGGTTATTTAAGTATAAACCACCATTTGGGAGTGAATTCCATTAGTTTTGAGCAATATCAAAATTGAAGGTCAGAGTCACATTGTTGGTCAAAAAGTGCTTCTCTCGCTCTGAAAAGCATTTTGCACGCATAAAAACTTGACATGTGAATATTTCTGTTTCTTTCAATGGAAACGTGTTATTATGCTTACAAAAGGGTTATTTAAGCATAAACCACCATTTGGGAGTGAATTCCATTAGTTTTGAGCAATATCAACATTGTAAGGTAAAAATCACATTGTTGGTCAAAAAGTGCTTCTCTCGCTCTGAAAAGCATTTTGCACGCATAAAAACTTGACATGTGAATATTTCTGTTACTTTCAATGGAAACGTGTTATTATGCTTACAAAAGGGTTATTTAAGCATAAACCACCATTTGGGAGTGAATTCCATTAGTTTTGAGCAATATCAACATTGTAAGGTAAAAATCACATTGTTGGTCAAAAAGTGCTTCTCTCGCTCTGAAAAGCATTTTGCACGCATAAAAACTTGACATGTGAATATTTCTGTTTCTTTCAATGGAAACGTGTTATTATGCTTACAAAAGGGTTATTTAAGCATAAACCACCATTTGGGAGTGAATTCCATTAGTTTTGAGCAATATCAACATTGAAAGGTCAGAGTCACATTGTTGGTCAAAAAGTGCTTCTCTCGCTCTGAAAAGCATTTTGCACGCATAAAAACTTGACATGTGAATATTTCTGTTACTTTCAATGGAAACGTGTTATTATGCTTACAAAAGGGTTATTTTAGCATAAACCACCATTTGGGAGTGAATTCCATTAGTTTTGAGCAATATCAAAATTGAAGGTCAGAGTCACATTGTTGGTCAAAAAGTGCTTCTCTCGCTCTGAAAAGCATTTTGCACACATAAAAACTTGACATGTGAATATTTCTGTTACTTTCAATGGAAACGTGTTATTATGCTTACAAAAGGGTTATTTAAGCATAAACCACCATTTGGGAGTGAATTCCATTAGTTTTGAGCAATATCAACATTGTAAGGTCAGAATCACATTGTTGGTCAAAAAGTGCTTCTCTCGCTCTGAAAAGCATTTTGCACACATAAAAACTAGAAACGTGAATATTTCTGTTACTTTCAATGGAAACGTGTTATTATGCTTACAAAAGGGTTATTTAAGCATAAACCACCATTTGGGAGTGAATTCCATTAGTTTTGAGCAATATCAAAATTGAAAGGTCAGAGTCACATTGTTGGTCAAAAAGTGCTTCTCTCGCTCTGAAAAGCATTTTGCACGCATAAAAACTAGAAACGTGAATATTTCTGTTACTTTCAATGGAAACGTGTTATTATGCTTACAAAAGGGTTATTTAAGCATAAACCACCATTTGGGAGTGAATTCCATTAGTTTTGAGCAATATCAAAATTGAAAGGTCAGAATCACATTGTTGGTCAAAAAGTGCTTCTCTCGCTCTGAAAAGCATTTTGCACGCATAAAAACTTGACATGTGAATATTTCTGTTACTTTCAATGGAAACGTGTTATTATGCTTACAAAAGGGTTATTTAAGCATAAACCACCATTTGGGAGTGAATTCCATTAGTTTTGAGCAATATCAACATTGTAAGGTAAAAATCACATTGTTGGTCAAAAAGTGCTTCTCTCGCTCTGAAAAGCATTTTGCACGCATAAAAACTTGACATGTGAATATTTCTGTTACTTTCAATGGAAACGTGTTATTATGCTTACAAAAGGGTTATTTAAGCATAAACCACCATTTGGGAGTGAATTCCATTAGTTTTGAGCAATATCAACATTGTAAGGTAAAAATCACATTGTTGGTCAAAAAGTGCTTCTCTCGCTCTGAAAAGCATTTTGCACGCATAAAAACTTGACATGTGAATATTTCTATTTCTTTCAATTCAAACGTGTTATTAGGCTTACAAAAGGGTTATTTAAGCATAAACCACCATTTGGGAGTGAATTCCATTAGTTTTGAGCAATATCAAAATTGAAAGGTCAGAGTCACATTGTTGGTCAAAAAGTGCTTCTCTCGCTCTGAAAATCATTTTGCACGCATAAAAACTTGACATGTGAATATTTCTGTTACTTTCAATGGAAACGTGTTATTATGCTTACAAAAGGGTTATTTTAGCATAAACCACCATTTGGGAGTGAATTCCATTAGTTTTGAGCAATATCAAAATTGAAGGTCAGAGTCACATTGTTGGTCAAAAAGTGCTTCTCTCGCTCTGAAAAGCATTTTGCACACATAAAAACTTGACATGTGAATATTTCTGTTACTTTCAATGGAAACGTGTTATTATGCTTACAAAAGGGTTATTTAAGCATAAACCACCATTTGGGAGTGAATTCCATTAGTTTTGAGCAATATCAACATTGTAAGGTCAGAATCACATTGTTGGTCAAAAAGTGCTTCTCTCGCTCTGAAAAGCATTTTGCACACATAAAAACTAGAAACGTGAATATTTCTGTTACTTTCAATGGAAACGTGTTATTATGCTTACAAAAGGGTTATTTAAGCATAAACCACCATTTGGGAGTGAATTCCATTAGTTTTGAGCAATATCAAAATTGAAAGGTCAGAATCACATTGTTGGTCAAAAAGTGCTTCTCTCGCTCTGAAAAGCATTTTGCACACATAAAAACTTGACATGTGAATATTTCTGTTACTTTCAATGGAAACGTGTTATTATGCTTACAAAAGGGTTATTTAAGCATAAACCACCATTTGGGAGTGAATTCCATTAGTTTTGAGCAATATCAAAATTGAAAGGTCAGAGTCACATTGTTGGTCAAAAAGTGCTTCTCTCGCTCTGAAAAGCATTTTGCACGCATAAAAACTAGAAACGTGAATATTTCTGTTACTTTCAATGGAAACGTGTTATTATGCTTACAAAAGGGTTATTTTAGCATAAACCACCATTTGGGAGTGAATTCCATTAGTTTTGAGCAATATCAAAATTGAAGGTCAGAGTCACATTGTTGGTCAAAAAGTGCTTCTCTCGCTCTGAAAAGCATTTTGCACACATAAAAACTTGACATGTGAATATTTCTGTTACTTTCAATGGAAACGTGTTATTATGCTTACAAAAGGGTTATTTAAGCATAAACCACCATTTGGGAGTGAATTCCATTAGTTTTGAGCAATATCAACATTGTAAGGTCAGAATCACATTGTTGGTCAAAAAGTGCTTCTCTCGCTCTGAAAAGCATTTTGCACACATAAAAACTAGAAACGTGAATATTTCTGTTACTTTCAATGGAAACGTGTTATTATGCTTACAAAAGGGTTATTTAAGCATAAACCACCATTTGGGAGTGAATTCCATTAGTTTTGAGCAATATCAAAATTGAAAGGTCAGAGTCACATTGTTGGTCAAAAAGTGCTTCTCTCGCTCTGAAAAGCATTTTGCACGCATAAAAACTAGAAACGTGAATGTTTCTGTTACTTTCAATGGAAACGTGTTATTATGCTTACAAAAGGGTTATTTAAGCATAAACCACCATTTGGGAGTGAATTCCATTAGTTTTGAGCAATATCAAAATTGAAAGGTCAGAATCACATTGTTGGTCAAAAAGTGCTTCTCTCGCTCTGAAAAGCATTTTGCACGCATAAAAACTTGACATGTGAATATTTCTGTTACTTTCAATGGAAACGTGTTATTATGCTTACAAAAGGGTTATTTAAGCATAAACCACCATTTGGGAGTGAATTCCATTAGTTTTGAGCAATATCAACATTGTAAGGTAAAAATCACATTGTTGGTCAAAAAGTGCTTCTCTCGCTCTGAAAAGCATTTTGCACGCATAAAAACTTGACATGTGAATATTTCTGTTACTTTCAATGGAAACGTGTTATTATGCTTACAAAAGGGTTATTTAAGCATAAACCACCATTTGGGAGTGAATTCCATTAGTTTTGAGCAATATCAACATTGTAAGGTAAAAATCACATTGTTGGTCAAAAAGTGCTTCTCTCGCTCTGAAAAGCATTTTGCACGCATAAAAACTTGACATGTGAATATTTCTATTTCTTTCAATTCAAACGTGTTATTAGGCTTACAAAAGGGTTATTTAAGCATAAACCACCATTTGGGAGTGAATTCCATTAGTTTTGAGCAATATCAAAATTGAAAGGTCAGAGTCACATTGTTGGTCAAAAAGTGCTTCTCTCGCTCTGAAAATCATTTTGCACGCATAAAAACTTGACATGTGAATATTTCTGTTACTTTCAATGGAAACGTGTTATTATGCTTACAAAAGGGTTATTTTAGCATAAACCACCATTTGGGAGTGAATTCCATTAGTTTTGAGCAATATCAAAATTGAAGGTCAGAGTCACATTGTTGGTCAAAAAGTGCTTCTCTCGCTCTGAAAAGCATTTTGCACACATAAAAACTTGACATGTGAATATTTCTGTTACTTTCAATGGAAACGTGTTATTATGCTTACAAAAGGGTTATTTAAGCATAAACCACCATTTGGGAGTGAATTCCATTAGTTTTGAGCAATATCAACATTGTAAGGTCAGAATCACATTGTTGGTCAAAAAGTGCTTCTCTCGCTCTGAAAAGCATTTTGCACACATAAAAACTAGAAACGTGAATATTTCTGTTACTTTCAATGGAAACGTGTTATTATGCTTACAAAAGGGTTATTTAAGCATAAACCACCATTTGGGAGTGAATTCCATTAGTTTTGAGCAATATCAAAATTGAAAGGTCAGAATCACATTGTTTGTCAAAAAGTGCTTCTCTCGCTCTGAAAAGCATTTTGCACACATAAAAACTTGACATGTGAATATTTCTGTTACTTTCAATGGAAACGTGTTATTATGCTTACAAAAGGGTTATTTAAGCATAAACCACCATTTGGGAGTGAATTCCATTAGTTTTGAGCAATATCAAAATTGAAAGGTCAGAGTCACATTGTTGGTCAAAAAGTGCTTCTCTCGCTCTGAAAAGCATTTTGCACGCATAAAAACTAGAAACGTGAATATTTCTGTTACTTTCAATGGAAACGTGTTATTATGCTTACAAAAGGGTTATTTAAGCATAAACCACCATTTGGGAGTGAATTCCATTAGTTTTGAGCAATATCAAAATTGAAAGGTCAGAATCACATTGTTGGTCAAAAAGTGCTTCTCTCGCTCTGAAAAGCATTTTGCACGCATAAAAACTTGACATGTGAATATTTCTGTTACTTTCAATGGAAACGTGTTATTATGCTTACAAAAGGGTTATTTAAGCATAAACCACCATTTGGGAGTGAATTCCATTAGTTTTGAGCAATATCAACATTGTAAGGTAAAAATCACATTGTTGGTCAAAAAGTGCTTCTCTCGCTCTGAAAAGCATTTTGCACGCATAAAAACTTGACATGTGAATATTTCTGTTACTTTCAATGGAAACGTGTTATTATGCTTACAAAAGGGTTATTTAAGCATAAACCACCATTTGGGAGTGAATTCCATTAGTTTTGAGCAATATCAACATTGTAAGGTAAAAATCACATTGTTGGTCAAAAAGTGCTTCTCTCGCTCTGAAAAGCATTTTGCACGCATAAAAACTTGACATGTGAATATTTCTATTTCTTTCAATTCAAACGTGTTATTATGCTTACAAAAGGGTTATTTAAGCATAAACCACCATTTGGGAGTGAATTCCATTAGTTTTGAGCAATATCAACATTGTAAGGTCAGAATCACATTGTTGGTCAAAAAGTGCTTCTCTCGCTCTGAAAAGCATTTTGCACACATAAAAACTAGAAACGTGAATATTTCTGTTACTTTCAATGGAAACGTGTTATTATGCTTACAAAAGGGTTATTTAAGCATAAACCACCATTTGGGAGTGAATTCCATTAGTTTTGAGCAATATCAAAATTGAAAGGTCAGAGTCACATTGTTGGTCAAAAAGTGCTTCTCTCGCTCTGAAAAGCATTTTGCACGCATAAAAACTTGACATGTGAATATTTCTGTTTCTTTCAATGGAAACGTGTTATTATGCTTACAAAAGGGTTATTTAAGCATAAACCACCATTTGGGAGTGAATTCCATTAGTTTTGAGCAATATCAAAATTGAAAGGTCAGAGTCACATTGTTGGTCAAAAAGTGCTTCTCTCGCTCTGAAAAGCATTTTGCACGCATAAAAACTTGACATGTGAATATTTCTGTTACTTTCAATGGAAACGTGTTATTATGCTTACAAAAGGGTTATTTAAGCATAAACCACCATTTGGGAGTGAATTCCATTAGTTTTGATCAATATCAACATTGTAAGGTCAGAATCACATTGTTGGTCAAAAAGTGCTTCTCTCGCTCTGAAAAGCATTTTGCACACATAAAAACTAGAAACGTGAATATTTCTGTTACTTTCAATGGAAACGTGTTATTATGCTTACAAAAGGGTTATTTAAGCATAAACCACCATTTGGGAGTGAATTCCATTAGTTTTGAGCAATATCAAAATTGAAAGGTCAGAATCACATTGTTGGTCAAAAAGTGCTTCTCTCGCTCTGAAAAGCATTTTGCACACATAAAAACTTGACATGTGAATATTTCTGTTACTTTCAATGGAAACGTGTTATTATGCTTACAAAAGGGTTATTTAAGCATAAACCACCATTTGGGAGTGAATTCCATTAGTTTTGAGCAATATCAAAATTGAAAGGTCAGAGTCACATTGTTGGTCAAAAAGTGCTTCTCTCGCTCTGAAAAGCATTTTGCACGCATAAAAACTAGAAACGTGAATATTTCTGTTACTTTCAATGGAAACGTGTTATTATGCTTACAAAAGGGTTATTTAAGCATAAACCACCATTTGGGAGTGAATTCCATTAGTTTTGAGCAATATCAAAATTGAAAGGTCAGAATCACATTGTTGGTCAAAAAGTGCTTCTCTCGCTCTGAAAAGCATTTTGCACGCATAAAAACTTGACATGTGAATATTTCTGTTACTTTCAATGGAAACGTGTTATTATGCTTACAAAAGGGTTATTTAAGCATAAACCACCATTTGGGAGTGAATTCCATTAGTTTTGAGCAATATCAAAATTGAAAGGTCAGAGTCACATTGTTGGTCAAAAAGTGCTTCTCTCGCTCTGAAAAGCATTTTGCACGCATAAAAACTTGACATGTGAATATTTCTGTTTCTTTCAATGGAAACGTGTTATTATGCTTACAAAAGGGTTATTTAAGCATAAACCACCATTTGGGAGTGAATTCCATTAGTTTTGAGCAATATCAAAATTGAAAGGTCAGAATCACATTGTTGGTCAAAAAGTGCTTCTCTCGCTCTGAAAAGCATTTTGCACACATAAAAACTTGACATGTGAATATTTCTGTTACTTTCAATGGAAACGTGTTATTATGCTTACAAAAGGGTTATTTAAGTATAAACCACCATTTGGGAGTGAATTCCATTAGTTTTGAGCAATATCAAAATTGAAGGTCAGAGTCACATTGTTGGTCAAAAAGTGCTTCTCTCGCTCTGAAAAGCATTTTGCACGCATAAAAACTTGACATGTGAATATTTCTGTTTCTTTCAATGGAAACGTGTTATTATGCTTACAAAAGGGTTATTTAAGCATAAACCACCATTTGGGAGTGAATTCCATTAGTTTTGAGCAATATCAACATTGTAAGGTAAAAATCACATTGTTGGTCAAAAAGTGCTTCTCTCGCTCTGAAAAGCATTTTGCACGCATAAAAACTTGACATGTGAATATTTCTGTTACTTTCAATGGAAACGTGTTATTATGCTTACAAAAGGGTTATTTAAGCATAAACCACCATTTGGGAGTGAATTCCATTAGTTTTGAGCAATATCAACATTGTAAGGTAAAAATCACATTGTTGGTCAAAAAGTGCTTCTCTCGCTCTGAAAAGCATTTTGCACGCATAAAAACTTGACATGTGAATATTTCTGTTTCTTTCAATGGAAACGTGTTATTATGCTTACAAAAGGGTTATTTAAGCATAAACCACCATTTGGGAGTGAATTCCATTAGTTTTGAGCAATATCAAAATTGAAAGGTCAGAGTCACATTGTTGGTCAAAAAGTGCTTCTCTCGCTCTGAAAAGCATTTTGCACGCATAAAAACTTGACATGTGAATATTTCTGTTACTTTCAATGGAAACGTGTTATTATGCTTACAAAAGGGTTATTTTAGCATAAACCACCATTTGGGAGTGAATTCCATTAGTTTTGAGCAATATCAAAATTGAAGGTCAGAGTCACATTGTTGGTCAAAAAGTGCTTCTCTCGCTCTGAAAAGCATTTTGCACACATAAAAACTTGACATGTGAATATTTCTGTTACTTTCAATGGAAACGTGTTATTATGCTTACAAAAGGGTTATTTAAGCATAAACCACCATTTGGGAGTGAATTCCATTAGTTTTGAGCAATATCAACATTGTAAGGTCAGAATCACATTGTTGGTCAAAAAGTGCTTCTCTCGCTCTGAAAAGCATTTTGCACACATAAAAACTAGAAACGTGAATATTTCTGTTACTTTCAATGGAAACGTGTTATTATGCTTACAAAAGGGTTATTTAAGCATAAACCACCATTTGGGAGTGAATTCCATTAGTTTTGAGCAATATCAAAATTGAAAGGTCAGAATCACATTGTTTGTCAAAAAGTGCTTCTCTCGCTCTGAAAAGCATTTTGCACACATAAAAACTTGACATGTGAATATTTCTGTTACTTTCAATGGAAACGTGTTATTATGCTTACAAAAGGGTTATTTAAGCATAAACCACCATTTGGGAGTGAATTCCATTAGTTTTGAGCAATATCAAAATTGAAAGGTCAGAGTCACATTGTTGGTCAAAAAGTGCTTCTCTCGCTCTGAAAAGCATTTTGCACGCATAAAAACTAGAAACGTGAATATTTCTGTTACTTTCAATGGAAACGTGTTATTATGCTTACAAAAGGGTTATTTAAGCATAAACCACCATTTGGGAGTGAATTCCATTAGTTTTGAGCAATATCAAAATTGAAAGGTCAGAATCACATTGTTGGTCAAAAAGTGCTTCTCTCGCTCTGAAAAGCATTTTGCACGCATAAAAACTTGACATGTGAATATTTCTGTTACTTTCAATGGAAACGTGTTATTATGCTTACAAAAGGGTTATTTAAGCATAAACCACCATTTGGGAGTGAATTCCATTAGTTTTGAGCAATATCAACATTGTAAGGTAAAAATCACATTGTTGGTCAAAAAGTGCTTCTCTCGCTCTGAAAAGCATTTTGCACGCATAAAAACTTGACATGTGAATATTTCTGTTACTTTCAATGGAAACGTGTTATTATGCTTACAAAAGGGTTATTTAAGCATAAACCACCATTTGGGAGTGAATTCCATTAGTTTTGAGCAATATCAACATTGTAAGGTAAAAATCACATTGTTGGTCAAAAAGTGCTTCTCTCGCTCTGAAAAGCATTTTGCACGCATAAAAACTTGACATGTGAATATTTCTATTTCTTTCAATTCAAACGTGTTATTATGCTTACAAAAGGGTTATTTAAGCATAAACCACCATTTGGGAGTGAATTCCATTAGTTTTGAGCAATATCAACATTGTAAGGTCAGAATCACATTGTTGGTCAAAAAGTGCTTCTCTCGCTCTGAAAAGCATTTTGCACACATAAAAACTAGAAACGTGAATATTTCTGTTACTTTCAATGGAAACGTGTTATTATGCTTACAAAAGGGTTATTTAAGCATAAACCACCATTTGGGAGTGAATTCCATTAGTTTTGAGCAATATCAAAATTGAAAGGTCAGAGTCACATTGTTGGTCAAAAAGTGCTTCTCTCGCTCTGAAAAGCATTTTGCACGCATAAAAACTTGACATGTGAATATTTCTGTTTCTTTCAATGGAAACGTGTTATTATGCTTACAAAAGGGTTATTTAAGCATAAACCACCATTTGGGAGTGAATTCCATTAGTTTTGAGCAATATCAAAATTGAAAGGTCAGAGTCACATTGTTGGTCAAAAAGTGCTTCTCTCGCTCTGAAAAGCATTTTGCACGCATAAAAACTTGACATGTGAATATTTCTGTTACTTTCAATGGAAACGTGTTATTATGCTTACAAAAGGGTTATTTAAGCATAAACCACCATTTGGGAGTGAATTCCATTAGTTTTGATCAATATCAACATTGTAAGGTCAGAATCACATTGTTGGTCAAAAAGTGCTTCTCTCGCTCTGAAAAGCATTTTGCACACATAAAAACTAGAAACGTGAATATTTCTGTTACTTTCAATGGAAACGTGTTATTATGCTTACAAAAGGGTTATTTAAGCATAAACCACCATTTGGGAGTGAATTCCATTAGTTTTGAGCAATATCAAAATTGAAAGGTCAGAATCACATTGTTGGTCAAAAAGTGCTTCTCTCGCTCTGAAAAGCATTTTGCACACATAAAAACTTGACATGTGAATATTTCTGTTACTTTCAATGGAAACGTGTTATTATGCTTACAAAAGGGTTATTTAAGCATAAACCACCATTTGGGAGTGAATTCCATTAGTTTTGAGCAATATCAAAATTGAAAGGTCAGAGTCACATTGTTGGTCAAAAAGTGCTTCTCTCGCTCTGAAAAGCATTTTGCACGCATAAAAACTAGAAACGTGAATATTTCTGTTACTTTCAATGGAAACGTGTTATTATGCTTACAAAAGGGTTATTTAAGCATAAACCACCATTTGGGAGTGAATTCCATTAGTTTTGAGCAATATCAAAATTGAAAGGTCAGAATCACATTGTTGGTCAAAAAGTGCTTCTCTCGCTCTGAAAAGCATTTTGCACGCATAAAAACTTGACATGTGAATATTTCTGTTACTTTCAATGGAAACGTGTTATTATGCTTACAAAAGGGTTATTTAAGCATAAACCACCATTTGGGAGTGAATTCCATTAGTTTTGAGCAATATCAAAATTGAAAGGTCAGAGTCACATTGTTGGTCAAAAAGTGCTTCTCTCGCTCTGAAAAGCATTTTGCACGCATAAAAACTTGACATGTGAATATTTCTGTTTCTTTCAATGGAAACGTGTTATTATGCTTACAAAAGGGTTATTTAAGCATAAACCACCATTTGGGAGTGAATTCCATTAGTTTTGAGCAATATCAAAATTGAAAGGTCAGAATCACATTGTTGGTCAAAAAGTGCTTCTCTCGCTCTGAAAAGCATTTTGCACACATAAAAACTTGACATGTGAATATTTCTGTTACTTTCAATGGAAACGTGTTATTATGCTTACAAAAGGGTTATTTAAGTATAAACCACCATTTGGGAGTGAATTCCATTAGTTTTGAGCAATATCAAAATTGAAGGTCAGAGTCACATTGTTGGTCAAAAAGTGCTTCTCTCGCTCTGAAAAGCATTTTGCACGCATAAAAACTTGACATGTGAATATTTCTGTTTCTTTCAATGGAAACGTGTTATTATGCTTACAAAAGGGTTATTTAAGCATAAACCACCATTTGGGAGTGAATTCCATTAGTTTTGAGCAATATCAACATTGTAAGGTAAAAATCACATTGTTGGTCAAAAAGTGCTTCTCTCGCTCTGAAAAGCATTTTGCACGCATAAAAACTTGACATGTGAATATTTCTGTTACTTTCAATGGAAACGTGTTATTATGCTTACAAAAGGGTTATTTAAGCATAAACCACCATTTGGGAGTGAATTCCATTAGTTTTGAGCAATATCAACATTGTAAGGTAAAAATCACATTGTTGGTCAAAAAGTGCTTCTCTCGCTCTGAAAAGCATTTTGCACGCATAAAAACTTGACATGTGAATATTTCTGTTTCTTTCAATGGAAACGTGTTATTATGCTTACAAAAGGGTTATTTAAGCATAAACCACCATTTGGGAGTGAATTCCATTAGTTTTGAGCAATATCAAAATTGAAAGGTCAGAGTCACATTGTTGGTCAAAAAGTGCTTCTCTCGCTCTGAAAAGCATTTTGCACGCATAAAAACTTGACATGTGAATATTTCTGTTTCTTTCAATGGAAACGTGTTATTATGCTTACAAAAGGGTTATTTAAGCATAAACCACCATTTGGGAGTGAATTCCATTAGTTTTGAGCAATATCAACATTGAAAGGTCAGAGTCACATTGTTGGTCAAAAAGTGCTTCCCTCGCTCTGAAAAGCATTTTGCACGCATAAAAACTTGACATGTGAATATTTCTGTTACTTTCAATGGAAACGTGTTATTATGCTTACAAAAGGGTTATTTTAGCATAAACCACCATTTGGGAGTGAATTCCATTAGTTTTGAGCAATATCAAAATTGAAGGTCAGAGTCACATTGTTGGTCAAAAAGTGCTTCTCTCGCTCTGAAAAGCATTTTGCACACATAAAAACTTGACATGTGAATATTTCTGTTACTTTCAATGGAAACGTGTTATTATGCTTACAAAAGGGTTATTTAAGCATAAACCACCATTTGGGAGTGAATTCCATTAGTTTTGAGCAATATCAACATTGTAAGGTCAGAATCACATTGTTGGTCAAAAAGTGCTTCTCTCGCTCTGAAAAGCATTTTGCACACATAAAAACTAGAAACGTGAATATTTCTGTTACTTTCAATGGAAACGTGTTATTATGCTTACAAAAGGGTTATTTAAGCATAAACCACCATTTGGGAGTGAATTCCATTAGTTTTGAGCAATATCAAAATTGAAAGGTCAGAGTCACATTGTTGGTCAAAAAGTGCTTCTCTCGCTCTGAAAAGCATTTTGCACGCATAAAAACTAGAAACGTGAATATTTCTGTTACTTTCAATGGAAACGTGTTATTATGCTTACAAAAGGGTTATTTAAGCATAAACCACCATTTGGGAGTGAATTCCATTAGTTTTGAGCAATATCAAAATTGAAAGGTCAGAATCATATTGTTGGTCAAAAAGTGCTTCACTCGCTCTGAAAAGCATTTTGCACGCATAAAAACTTGACATGTGAATATTTCTGTTACTTTCAATGGAAACGTGTTATTATGCTTACAAAAGGGTTATTTAAGCATAAACCACCATTTGGGAGTGAATTCCATTAGTTTTGAGCAATATCAACATTGTAAGGTAAAAATCACATTGTTGGTCAAAAAGTGCTTCTCTCGCTCTGAAAAGCATTTTGCACGCATAAAAACTTGACATGTGAATATTTCTGTTACTTTCAATGGAAACGTGTTATTATGCTTACAAAAGGGTTATTTAAGCATAAACCACCATTTGGGAGTGAATTCCATTAGTTTTGAGCAATATCAACATTGTAAGGTAAAAATCACATTGTTGGTCAAAAAGTGCTTCTCTCGCTCTGAAAAGCATTTTGCACGCATAAAAACTTGACATGTGAATATTTCTATTTCTTTCAATTCAAACGTGTTATTATGCTTACAAAAGGGTTATTTAAGCATAAACCACCATTTGGGAGTGAATTCCATTAGTTTTGAGCAATATCAAAATTGAAAGGTCAGAGTCACATTGTTGGTCAAAAAATGCTTCTCTCGCTCTGAAAATCATTTTGCACGCATAAAAACTTGACATGTGAATATTTCTGTTACTTTCAATGGAAACGTGTTATTATGCTTACAAAAGGGTTATTTTAGCATAAACCACCATTTGGGAGTGAATTCCATTAGTTTTGAGCAATATCAAAATTGAAGGTCAGAGTCACATTGTTGGTCAAAAAGTGCTTCTCTCGCTCTGAAAAGCATTTTGCACACATAAAAACTTGACATGTGAATATTTCTGTTACTTTCAATGGAAACGTGTTATTATGCTTACAAAAGGGTTATTTAAGCATAAACCACCATTTGGGAGTGAATTCCATTAGTTTTGAGCAATATCAACATTGTAAGGTCAGAATCACATTGTTGGTCAAAAAGTGCTTCTCTCGCTCTGAAAAGCATTTTGCACACATAAAAACTAGAAACGTGAATATTTCTGTTACTTTCAATGGAAACGTGTTATTATGCTTACAAAAGGGTTATTTAAGCATAAACCACCATTTGGGAGTGAATTCCATTAGTTTTGAGCAATATCAACATTGTAAGGTAAAAATCACATTGTTGGTCAAAAAGTGCTTCTCTCGCTCTGAAAAGCATTTTGCACGCATAAAAACTTGACATGTGAATATTTCTGTTACTTTCAATGGAAACGTGTTATTATGCTTACAAAAGGGTTATTTAAGCATAAACCACCATTTGGGAGTGAATTCCATTAGTTTTGAGCAATATCAACATTGTAAGGTAAAAATCACATTGTTGGTCAAAAAGTGCTTCTCTCGCTCTGAAAAGCATTTTGCACGCATAAAAACTTGACATGTGAATATTTCTATTTCTTTCAATTCAAACGTGTTATTATGCTTACAAAAGGGTTATTTAAGCATAAACCACCATTTGGGAGTGAATTCCATTAGTTTTGAGCAATATCAACATTGTAAGGTCAGAATCACATTGTTGGTCAAAAAGTGCTTCTCTCGCTCTGAAAAGCATTTTGCACACATAAAAACTAGAAACGTGAATATTTCTGTTACTTTCAATGGAAACGTGTTATTATGCTTACAAAAGGGTTATTTAAGCATAAACCACCATTTGGGAGTGAATTCCATTAGTTTTGAGCAATATCAAAATTGAAAGGTCAGAGTCACATTGTTGGTCAAAAAGTGCTTCTCTCGCTCTGAAAAGCATTTTGCACGCATAAAAACTTGACATGTGAATATTTCTGTTTCTTTCAATGGAAACGTGTTATTATGCTTACAAAAGGGTTATTTAAGCATAAACCACCATTTGGGAGTGAATTCCATTAGTTTTGAGCAATATCAAAATTGAAAGGTCAGAGTCACATTGTTGGTCAAAAAGTGCTTCTCTCGCTCTGAAAAGCATTTTGCACGCATAAAAACTTGACATGTGAATATTTCTGTTACTTTCAATGGAAACGTGTTATTATGCTTACAAAAGGGTTATTTTAGCATAAACCACCATTTGGGAGTGAATTCCATTAGTTTTGAGCAATATTAAAATTGAAGGTCAGAGTCACATTGTTGGTCAAAAAGTACTTCTCTCGCTCTGAAAAGCATTTTGCACACATAAAAACTTGACATGTGAATATTTCTGTTACTTTTAATGGAAACGTGTTATTATGCTTACAAAAGGGTTATTTAAGCATAAACCACCATTTGGGAGTGAATTCCATTAGTTTTGATCAATATCAACATTGTAAGGTCAGAATCACATTGTTGGTCAAAAAGTGCTTCTCTCACTCTGAAAAGCATTTTGCACACATAAAAACTAGAAACGTGAATATTTCTGTTACTTTCAATGGAAACGTGTTATTATGCTTACAAAAGGGTTATTTAAGCATAAACCACCATTTGGGAGTGAATTCCATTAGTTTTGAGCAATATCAAAATTGAAAGGTCAGAATCACATTGTTGGTCAAAAGTGCTTCTCTCGCTCTGAAAAGCATTTTGCACACATAAAAACTTGACATGTGAATATTTCTGTTACTTTCAATGGAAACGTGTTATTATGCTTACAAAAGGGTTATTTAAGCATAAACCACCATTTGGGAGTGAATTCCATTAGTTTTGAGCAATATCAAAATTGAAAGGTCAGAGTCACATTGTTGGTCAAAAAGTGCTTCTCTCGCTCTGAAAAGCATTTTGCACGCATAAAAACTAGAAACGTGAATATTTCTGTTACTTTCAATGGAAACGTGTTATTATGCTTACAAAAGGGTTATTTAAGCATAAACCACCATTTGGGAGTGAATTCCATTAGTTTTGAGCAATATCAAAATTGAAAGGTCAGAATCACATTGTTGGTCAAAAAGTGCTTCTCTCGCTCTGAAAAGCATTTTGCACGCATAAAAACTTGACATGTGAATATTTCTGTTACTTTCAATGGAAACGTGTTATTATGCTTACAAAAGGGTTATTTAAGCATAAACCACCATTTGGGAGTGAATTCCATTAGTTTTGAGCAATATCAAAATTGAAAGGTCAGAGTCACATTGTTGGTCAAAAAGTGCTTCTCTCGCTCTGAAAAGCATTTTGCACGCATAAAAACTTGACATGTGAATATTTCTGTTTCTTTCAATGGAAACGTGTTATTATGCTTACAAAAGGGTTATTTAAGCATAAACCACCATTTGGGAGTGAATTCCATTAGTTTTGAGCAATATCAACATTGTAAGGTAAAAATCACATTGTTGGTCAAAAAGTGCTTCTCTCGCTCTGAAAAGCATTTTGCACGCATAAAAACTTGACATGTGAATATTTCTGTTACTTTCAATGGAAACGTGTTATTATGCTTACAAAAGGGTTATTTAAGCATAAACCACCATTTGGGAGTGAATTCCATTAGTTTTGAGCAATATCAACATTGTAAGGTAAAAATCACATTGTTGGTCAAAAAGTGCTTCTCTCGCTCTGAAAAGCATTTTGCACGCATAAAAACTTGACATGTGAATATTTCTGTTTCTTTCAATGGAAACGTGTTATTATGCTTACAAAAGGGTTATTTAAGCATAAACCACCATTTGGGAGTGAATTCCATTAGTTTTGAGCAATATCAACATTGAAAGGTCAGAGTCACATTGTTGGTCAAAAAGTGCTTCTCTCGCTCTGAAAAGCATTTTGCACGCATAAAAACTTGACATGTGAATATTTCTGTTACTTTCAATGGAAACGTGTTATTATGCTTACAAAAGGGTTATTTTAGCATAAACCACCATTTGGGAGTGAATTCCATTAGTTTTGAGCAATATCAAAATTGAAGGTCAGAGTCACATTGTTGGTCAAAAAGTGCTTCTCTCGCTCTGAAAAGCATTTTGCACACATAAAAACTTGACATGTGAATATTTCTGTTACTTTCAATGGAAACGTGTTATTATGCTTACAAAAGGGTTATTTAAGCATAAACCACCATTTGGGAGTGAATTCCATTAGTTTTGAGCAATATCAACATTGTAAGGTCAGAATCACATTGTTGGTCAAAAAGTGCTTCTCTCGCTCTGAAAAGCATTTTGCACACATAAAAACTAGAAACGTGAATATTTCTGTTACTTTCAATGGAAACGTGTTATTATGCTTACAAAAGGGTTATTTAAGCATAAACCACCATTTGGGAGTGAATTCCATTAGTTTTGAGCAATATCAAAATTGAAAGGTCAGAGTCACATTGTTGGTCAAAAAGTGCTTCTCTCGCTCTGAAAAGCATTTTGCACGCATAAAAACTAGAAACGTGAATATTTCTGTTACTTTCAATGGAAACGTGTTATTATGCTTACAAAAGGGTTATTTAAGCATAAACCACCATTTGGGAGTGAATTCCATTAGTTTTGAGCAATATCAAAATTGAAAGGTCAGAATCACATTGTTGGTCAAAAAGTGCTTCTCTCGCTCTGAAAAGCATTTTGCACGCATAAAAACTTGACATGTGAATATTTCTGTTTCTTTCAATGGAAACGTGTTATTATGCTTACAAAAGGGTTATTTAAGCATAAACCACCATTTGGGAGTGAATTCCATTAGTTTTGAGCAATATCAACATTGTAAGGTAAAAATCACATTGTTGGTCAAAAAGTGCTTCTCTCGCTCTGAAAAGCATTTTGCACGCATAAAAACTTGACATGTGAATATTTCTGTTACTTTCAATGGAAACGTGTTATTATGCTTACAAAAGGGTTATTTAAGCATAAACCACCATTTGGGAGTGAATTCCATTAGTTTTGAGCAATATCAACATTGTAAGGTAAAAATCACATTGTTGGTCAAAAAGTGCTTCTCTCGCTCTGAAAAGCATTTTGCACGCATAAAAACTTGACATGTGAATATTTCTGTTTCTTTCAATGGAAACGTGTTATTATGCTTACAAAAGGGTTATTTAAGCATAAACCACCATTTGGGAGTGAATTCCATTAGTTTTGAGCAATATCAACATTGAAAGGTCAGAGTCACATTGTTGGTCAAAAAGTGCTTCTCTCGCTCTGAAAAGCATTTTGCACGCATAAAAACTTGACATGTGAATATTTCTGTTACTTTCAATGGAAACGTGTTATTATGCTTACAAAAGGGTTATTTTAGCATAAACCACCATTTGGGAGTGAATTCCATTAGTTTTGAGCAATATCAAAATTGAAGGTCAGAGTCACATTGTTGGTCAAAAAGTGCTTCTCTCGCTCTGAAAAGCATTTTGCACACATAAAAACTTGACATGTGAATATTTCTGTTACTTTCAATGGAAACGTGTTATTATGCTTACAAAAGGGTTATTTAAGCATAAACCACCATTTGGGAGTGAATTCCATTAGTTTTGAGCAATATCAACATTGTAAGGTCAGAATCACATTGTTGGTCAAAAAGTGCTTCTCTCGCTCTGAAAAGCATTTTGCACACATAAAAACTAGAAACGTGAATATTTCTGTTACTTTCAATGGAAACGTGTTATTATGCTTACAAAAGGGTTATTTAAGCATAAACCACCATTTGGGAGTGAATTCCATTAGTTTTGAGCAATATCAAAATTGAAAGGTCAGAGTCACATTGTTGGTCAAAAAGTGCTTCTCTCGCTCTGAAAAGCATTTTGCACGCATAAAAACTAGAAACGTGAATATTTCTGTTACTTTCAATGGAAACGTGTTATTATGCTTACAAAAGGGTTATTTAAGCATAAACCACCATTTGGGAGTGAATTCCATTAGTTTTGAGCAATATCAAAATTGAAAGGTCAGAATCACATTGTTGGTCAAAAAGTGCTTCTCTCGCTCTGAAAAGCATTTTGCACGCATAAAAACTTGACATGTGAATATTTCTGTTACTTTCAATGGAAACGTGTTATTATGCTTACAAAAGGGTTATTTAAGCATAAACCACCATTTGGGAGTGAATTCCATTAGTTTTGAGCAATATCAACATTGTAAGGTAAAAATCACATTGTTGGTCAAAAAGTGCTTCTCTCGCTCTGAAAAGCATTTTGCACGCATAAAAACTTGACATGTGAATATTTCTGTTACTTTCAATGGAAACGTGTTATTATGCTTACAAAAGGGTTATTTAAGCATAAACCACCATTTGGGAGTGAATTCCATTAGTTTTGAGCAATATCAACATTGTAAGGTAAAATCACATTGTTGGTCAAAAAGTGCTTCTCTCGCTCTGAAAAGCATTTTGCACGCATAAAAACTTGACATGTGAATATTTCTGTTTCTTTCAATGGAAACGTGTTATTATGCTTACAAAAGGGTTATTTAAGCATAAACCACCATTTGGGAGTGAATTCCATTAGTTTTGAGCAATATCAAAATTGAAGGTCAGAGTCACATTGTTGGTCAAAAAGTGCTTCTCTCGCTCTGAAAATCATTTTGCACGCATAAAAACTTGACATGTGAATATTTCTGTTACTTTCAATGGAAACGTGTTATTATGCTTACAAAAGGGTTATTTTAGCATAAACCACCATTTGGGAGTGAATTCCATTAGTTTTGAGCAATATCAAAATTGAAGGTCAGAGTCACATTGTTGGTCAAAAAGTGCTTCTCTCGCTCTGAAAAGCATTTTGCACACATAAAAACTTGACATGTGAATATTTCTGTTACTTTCAATGGAAACGTGTTATTATGCTTACAAAAGGGTTATTTAAGCATAAACCACCATTTGGGAGTGAATTCCATTAGTTTTGAGCAATATCAACATTGTAAGGTCAGAATCACATTGTTGGTCAAAAAGTGCTTCTCTCGCTCTGAAAAGCATTTTGCACACATAAAAACTAGAAACGTGAATATTTCTGTTACTTTCAATGGAAACGTGTTATTATGCTTACAAAAGGGTTATTTAAGCATAAACCACCATTTGGAGTGAATTCCATTAGTTTTGAGCAATATCAAAATTGAAAGGTCAGAATCACATTGTTGGTCAAAAAGTGCTTCTCTCGCTCTGAAAAGCATTTTGCACACATAAAAACTTGACATGTGAATATTTCTGTTACTTTCAATGGAAACGTGTTATTATGCTTACAAAAGGGTTATTTAAGCATAAACCACCATTTGGGAGTGAATTCCATTAGTTTTGAGCAATATCAAAATTGAAAGGTCAGAGTCACATTGTTGGTCAAAAAGTGCTTCTCTCGCTCTGAAAAGCATTTTGCACGCATAAAAACTAGAAACGTGAATATTTCTGTTACTTTCAATGGAAACGTGTTATTATGCTTACAAAAGGGTTATTTTAGCATAAACCACCATTTGGGAGTGAATTCCATTAGTTTTGAGCAATATCAAAATTGAAGGTCAGAGTCACATTGTTGGTCAAAAAGTGCTTCTCTCGCTCTGAAAAGCATTTTGCACACATAAAAACTTGACATGTGAATATTTCTGTTACTTTCAATGGAAACGTGTTATTATGCTTACAAAAGGGTTATTTAAGCATAAACCACCATTTGGGAGTGAATTCCATTAGTTTTGAGCAATATCAACATTGTAAGGTCAGAATCACATTGTTGGTCAAAAAGTGCTTCTCTCGCTCTGAAAAGCATTTTGCACACATAAAAACTAGAAACGTGAATATTTCTGTTACTTTCAATGGAAACGTGTTATTATGCTTACAAAAGGGTTATTTAAGCATAAACCACCATTTGGAGTGAATTCCATTAGTTTTGAGCAATATCAAAATTGAAAGGTCAGAGTCACATTGTTGGTCAAAAAGTGCTTCTCTCGCTCTGAAAAGCATTTTGCACGCATAAAAACTAGAACGTGAATGTTTCTGTTACTTTCAATGGAAACGTGTTATTATGCTTACAAAAGGGTTATTTAAGCATA
>NW_027641474.1:10000-15000 GCF_949987615.1 Pollachius pollachius
GACCTCCAGACAGGGGGCCCACTAACTGCACCACTTAGGCCGAGTAGGGGACCCGTTTCGGCCTCAGACTCTGAGTGGACCCGCTCCTCTGGAGCCTCAAGAAGACCTCCAGACAGGGGGCCACCAACTGCACCACTCAGGCCGAGTAGGGGACCCGTTTCGGCCTCAGACACTGAGTGGTCCCGCTCCTCTGGAGCCTCAGGAAGACCTCCAGACAGGGGGCCCGCTTACTGCACCACTTAGGCCGAGTAGGGGACCCGTTTCGGCCTCAGACTCTGAGTGGACCCGCTCCTCTGGAGCCTCACCAAGACCCCCAGACAGGGGGCCACCAACTGCACCACTTAGGCCGAGTAGGGGACCCGTTTCGGCCTCAGACTCTGAGTGGACCCGCTCCTCTGGAGCCTCAAGAAGACCTCCAGACAGGGGGCCACCAACTGCACCACTCAGGCCGAGTAGGGGACCCGTTTCGGCCTCAGACACTGAGTGGTCCCGCTCCTCTGGAGCCTCAGGAAGACCTCCAGACAGGGGGCCCGCTTACTGCACCACTTAGGCCGAGTAGGGGACCCGTTTCGGCCTCAGACTCTGAGTGGACCCGCTCCTCTGGAGCCTCACCAAGACCCCCAGACAGGGGGCCACCAACTGCACCACTTAGGCCGAGTAGGGGACCCGTTTCGGCCTCAGACTCTGAGTGGACCCGCTCCTCTGGAGCCTCAAGAAGACCTCCAGACAGGGGGCCACCAACTGCACCACTCAGGCCGAGTAGGGGACCCGTTTCGGCCTCAGACTCTGAGTGGACCCGCTCCTCTGGAGCCTCAGGAAGACCTCCAGACAGGGGGCCCACTAACTGCACCACATGGGCCGAGTAGGGGACCCGTTTCGGACTTAGACGCCAAGTGGTCCCGCACCCCTGGATGGTTCTAGAGACCCCCAGACCAGGGGCCACCAACTGCACCACTTGGGCCGAGTAGGGGACCCGTTTCGGCCTTAGACGCCACGTGGTCCCGCTCCTCTGGAGCCTCAGGAAGACCTCCAGACCGGGGGCCACCAACGGCACCACTCAGTCCGACCAGGGGACACCTTTCGGCCTTAGACGCCACGTGGTCCCGCTCCTCTGGAGCCTCAGGAAGACCTCCAGGGCCAGGGGCCACCTTTCCTATATGCCAAACAACCACTGTCCTGCAAAACAGGCCCACAAAACGGTATCAGGCGAAGCCCATAAATCCACAGTGAGCGGACTGTGAAACTTCTTATTTTCGACACCCCTGGTATATATTACCATCCCTGGTAGTCTAAAACGAACCCATGGGAGTCTAAAATGAACCCATGGGATTCTAAACACAACCCATGGTAGTCTAAAACGAACCCATGGGAGTCTAGCAAAAAAAGAACTTAGAAAAATAACGCTTGGATTTTCATTCCTCCAGGCTCACACCGACTCACTGCACAACTCAGTCCGAGTAGGGGACCCATATCGGACTCAGACTCTGAGTGGACCCGCTGCTCTGGAGCCTCAGGAAGACCTCCAGACAGGGGGCCACCAACTGCACCACTTAGGCCGAATAGGGGACCCGTTTCGGACTCAGACTCTGCGTGGTCCCGCTCCTCTGGAGCTGCAGGAAGACCCCCAGACAGGGGGCCACCGACTGCCCCACTTAGGCCGAATAGGGGACCCGTTTCGGCCTCAGACTCTGCGTGGTCCCGCTCCTCTGGAGCCTCAGGAAGACCTCCAGACCTGGGGCCCACCAACTGCCCCACTTAGGCCGAGAAGGGGACCCGTTTCGGCCAAAGACTCTGAGTGGACCCGCTGCTCTGGAGCCTCAGGAAGACCTCCAGACAGGGGGCCACCAACTGCACCACTTAGGCCGAATAGGGGACCCGTTTCGGACTCAGACTCGGAGTGGTCCCGCTCCTCTGGAGCATCAGGAAGACCTCCAGACAGGGGGCCACCAACTGCCCCACTTAGGCCGAGTAGGGGACCCGTTTCGGCCTCAGACTCTGCGTGGTCCCGCTCCTCTGGAGCATCAGGAAGACCTCCAGACAGGGGGCCACCCACTGCCCCACTTAGGCCGAGTAAGGGACCCGTTTCGGCCTCAGACTCTGCGTGGTCCCGCTCCTCTGGAGCCGCAGGAAGACCTCCAGACCTGGGGCCACCAACTGCCCCACTTAGGCCGAGAAGGGGACCCGTTTCGGCCTCAGACTCTGAGTGGACCCGCTGCTCTGGAGCCTCAGGAAGACCTCCAGACAGGGGGCAACTAACTGCCCCACTTAGGCCGAGAAGGGGACCCGTTTCGGCCTCAGACTCTGAGTGGTCCCGCTCCTCTGGAGCCTCAGGAAGACCCCCAGACAGGGGGCCACCAACTGCACCACTTAGGCCGAGTAGGGGACCCGTTTCGGCCTCAGACTCTGCGTGGTCCCGCTCCTCTGGAGCCGCAGGAAGACCTCCAGACCTGGGGCCACCAACTGCCCCACTTAGGCCGAGAAGGGGACCCGTTTCGGCCTCAGACTCTGAGTGGACCCGCTGCTCTGGAGCCTCAGGAAGACCTCCAGACAGGGGGCCACTAACTGCCCCACTTTGGCCGAGAAGGGGACCCGTTTCGGCCTCAGACTCTGAGTGGTCCCGCTCCTCTGGAGCCTCAGGAAGACCCCCAGACAGGGGGCCGACAACTGCACCACTTAGGCCGAATGGGGGACCCGTTTCGGACTTAGACGGCAAGTGGTCCCGCTCCTCTGGAGCCTCAGGAAGACCTCCAGACCGTGGACCACCAACTGCACCACTCGGGCCGAGTAGGGGACCCGTTTCGGCCTTAGACGCCACGTGGTCCCGCTCCTCTGGAGCCTCAGGAAGACCTCCAGACCGTGGAGCACCACCAACTGCACCACTCGGGCCGAGTAGGGGACCCGTTTCGGCCTTAGACGCCACGTGGTCCCGCTCCTCTGGAGCCTCAGGAAGACCTCCAGACCGTGGACCACCAACTGCACCACTCGGGCCGAGTAGGGGACCCGTGTCGGCCTTAGACGCCACGTGGTCCCGCTCCTCTGGAGCCTCAGGAAGACCTCCAGACCGTGGACCACCAACTGCACCACTCAGTCCGACCAGGGGACCCGTTTCGGCCTTAGACGCCACGTGGTCCTGCTCCTCTGGAGCCTCAGGAAGACCTCCAGACCGGGGGTCACCAACGGCACCACTCAGTCCGACCAGGGGACCCGTTTCGGCCTTAGACGCCACGTGGTCCTGCTCCTCTGGAGCCTCAGGAAGACCTCCAGACCGGGGGTCACCAACGGCACCACTCAGTCCGACCAGGGGACCCGAATCGGCCTTAGACGCCACGGGGTCCCGCTCCTCTGGAGCCTCAGGAAGACTTCCAGACCAGGGGCCACCTTTCTTATATGTCAAACGACCACTGTCCTGCAAAACAGGCCCACAAAACGGTACCAGGCGAAGCCCATAAATTCACAGTGAGCGGACTGTGAAATTTCTTATTTTCGAGACCCCTGCTAACCCTATATTACCATCCCTGGTAGTCTAAAACGAACCCATGGGAGTCTAGCAGAAAAATGACTTAGAAAAAAAACGCTTGGTTTTTCAAACGAAGCCAAGGAATCCACAGTGAGCGGACTGTGAAATTTCTTGTTTAACAATTTATAATAATAATAATAGTTAATAATAAGAATAATAATTAGAATAATAATAAGAATAATAATAATAAGAATAATAATAATAATAATAATAATAAGAATAATAATAAGAATAAGAATAAGAAGAATAACAATAAGAGTAACAATACAAAGAAGAATAACAATAAGAATAAGAGGAATAACAATAAGAAATCAGGTCTCAGCACCAATCCCACATGCTCTCTGTCCCTCCCTTGCCATGGGAGCCCACACACACACACACACACACACACACACACACACACACACACACACACACACACACACACACACACACACACACACACACACACACACACACACACAACACCTCTATCTCTACCCAGGAATAGGAGGCTCAGCTCTGGTGTGTGTGTTTCCAGCTTCCCCCTACAGGCCCCCACACACACAACACCTCTATCTCTACCCAGGAATAGGAGGCTCAGCTCTGGGATGAGTGTTTCCAGCTTCCCCCTATAGGCCCACACACACACAAGTCCTCTGTCTCTACCCAGGAATAGGAGGCTCAGCACTGTTGTGTGTGTTTCCAGCTTCCCCCTATAGTCCCCACACACAAAATACCTCTATTTCTACCCAGGAAAAGGAGGCTCAGCTCTGGTGTGTGTGTTTCCAGCTTCCCCCTATAGGCCCCCACACACACACACACACAACACCTCTATCTCTACCCAGGAATAGGAGGCTCAGCTCTGGGATGAGTGTTTCCAGCTTCCCCCTATGGGCCCAAACACACAAGTCCTCTGTCTCTACCCAGGAATAGGAGGCTCAGCACTGGTGTGTGTGTGTTTCCAGCTTCCCCCTATAGTCCCCACACACAAAATACCTCTATTTCTACCCAGGAAAAGGAGGCTCAGCTCTGGTGTGTGTGTTTCCAGCTTCCCCCTATAGTCCCCACACACAAAATACCTCTATTTCTACCCAGGAAAAGGAGGCTCAGCTCTGGTGTGTGTGTTTCCAGCTTCCCCCTATAGGCCCCCCCCCACACACACAACACCTCTATCTCTACCCAGGAATAGGAGGCTCAGCTCTGGGAGGAGTGTTTCCAGCTTCCCCCTATAGGCCCAAACACACAAGTCCTCTGTCTCTACCCAGGAATAGGAGGCTCAGCACTGGTGTGTGTGTGTGTTTCCAGCTTCCCCCTATAGTCCCCACACACAAAATACCTCTATTTCTACCCAGGAAAAGGAGGCTCAGCTCTGGTGTGTGTGTTTCCAGCTTCCCCCTATAGGCCCCCCCACACACACACAACACCCCTATCTCTACCCAGGAATAGGAGGCTCAGCTCTGGGATGAGTGTTTCCAGCTTCCCCCTATGGGCCCAAACACAC
>NW_027641473.1:0-2500 GCF_949987615.1 Pollachius pollachius
TCTCTCTCTCTCTTGCTCTCTATCTCTCTCTCTCGCTCTCTCTCTCCTCCTTCACTCTCTCTTAAACTCTAACATTTTATATCTCCTCTCTATCAGTCTCTCGGTCTCCATGGGCGTGTTTCCATCTTAATTGTCAGGCAGACTTTAAGCACTTTTGAAACCTCGCAACATTTTTTGAATGAGGAGCTTTTCAACTGGCCTGTTCAGATCAACTGTCCGTCAGAAGTGGGCGGTTTATTAACGAGGCTACACAGAGGTCAGAGCTCCATGAACCAGTCAGAGGTCAGAGGTCATTAACCCGGCCACACAGAGAGCGGTCCGGTCAGAGGTCGCAGTTCACGCTACATAAGGCACGGCTTTAGTCAATTGTAGAAGAGGTAGAAGTTCGGACCGTGAGCCACCGCCCTCTGTCCCATGGAGAGGTTTTGAGAACCCGGGTCAGTCGAGGTGTTTCTCATCATGGGTGTCAGAGAGGACTGTTGGGTGTCATCGCCCCCCCCCCACCGTCTTTATGGTCGCCGTGGTAACAGGCTAGTCACGGACGTCTGACGGGT
Organism: Pollachius pollachius; assembly: GCF_949987615.1. Taxonomy (NCBI): domain Eukaryota; kingdom Metazoa; phylum Chordata; class Actinopteri; order Gadiformes; family Gadidae; genus Pollachius; species Pollachius pollachius. Next base: position 555 of record NW_027641473.1, read on the forward strand.
CATGGGAGATGAGCGTTCAGAGGCCGGCGGGTCTGTCTTCACTGTTGGGTGTTAAGTGTTCTCTGAAGACAAACCGTCCTCAAGCAAGCAGAAAAACTTTTGTTCTGAAGGTTTTTGAAATTCTTTTGCCGCTTCAACGACCGTCTCCGATGTGATGCTTCAAGATGCGCATACAAATACGATGAATGAATAACAGCTACTGCTGAATCTCCCTCTCTCTCTTCTCTCAGTCTCTCGCTCTATCGACCTAGCTCAGTCTCTCTCTCTCTCTCTCTAGCTTCTTTCAGTCTCTCTTTCTATCTCCCTACCTGTCTCTCCCTCTCCCTAGCTCAGTCTTCCTCTCTCTCTCTCTCTCTCTCTCTCTCTCTCTCTCTCTCTCTCTCTCTCTTCCTATCTCAGTGTCTCTCTCTCCCTAGCTCAGTCTCTCTCTCTCTTCTCTCTCTCTCTCTCTCCATCTCTAGCTCAGTCTCTCACTCTCTACCACTCTCTCTCCTTAGCTCCTTTCCTCCTCTCCTCCCCTGTCTCCTGGCCTCCATCTCATTAATCCACCTATTCCTCCTCTCTCTGTCAGACCATCGCTCTCTCCGTTTCAAATCAAACCTCCGCCAGATCCTGCCGTTTATTGGCATGATTTTTTGATTAAAAACATCTTAGCCGCAGTCTTCCTCCCTCTCCCATATCCTCTGTGCATTGCCTTATCGACGAGCCATATTAGACATTTTTCTCTCCTCCTCCTCCTCCTCCTCCTCCTCCTCCTCCTCCTCCTCCTCCGCCTCCACCTTAACCCTTCGGAGCGCGGAGAGAGGAGTTGCTGGTTCCCGTCCTGATTGTCCCGCTGCGCTGCCCGTAGGCGCTCTTTAATTGAGCGGTGGCCTCTCAGCGATCGGACGATTTCGGCTGATTGCTGCTCCTGGGTATCGGCAGAACCAAAGCGCTCCGGACCGCCGGTGTGATCACCCTAAACGCAGCAACCCCGCTCGGCTAATTGCTGATTCAAACGCCAAGATTTGCTTTAATTATAATATGTTTCGTTGCGGTGACAGCACTCAGAGACCCCCACCCCACCCTCCCGACAACCAGGGGAAGGCCTTTCCTTCCCGGAGTGTCCCCGGGAAGAGGGAGGAATCATTAGCTGCTGGCTCGTCAGAGTTTAGCTCGCGGCTACGTTTTTATTGCCTGGATCGTGACATTTTGGTAGAATCTCTCCATCACAGAGTGCTGCCCCCGCCGCCGCCGCGGGTAGGAGCCACAGATGGACGCACACGCAGATGGACGCACACACACACACACCGCCTGACGTTGTTAGCAAGACGGATCGGCGAGAGTGTCAACGCCGCTTCCAGGGAATTAATGTGCCTGAAGCTAGCTAATGACTCCCCGCTAACTGACGCCCGGTGGCAAACAAACTGCTACCAAAAGCTAGCCAGACGGTACCATTAACCGCCGCCTCGCTAAATGCTACGTTTTACCGCTACCAACGGCTATCAAACTGCCACCCCTAACCGCTACGTCCAGCTTGCTTATTGCTACCGCTATGCCAGCTTACTACGATGGTTAACTTTTACTTAAAACGGGCTACTGCTAGCATTAGGCACTACTTAACGCCAGCTAACTGCTGCTTATAACAGCTACCAGCCGTGCGCTGGTAGCTGCTACCGCTAGGCTACATGATGAAGAGCTCGCTCACGGGCCCCGCCCTCGCGGGGCCCGTGAGCGAGCTCTTCATCATGTAGCATCATGTAGTCTTTTGTGGGGCCACGTCCTCCACGGACCAGTTGCCAGGTCGAGGTCTCAAGACCAGAACCAGGGGGGCGGGATGTGGCTCAGGAGGCAGAGTGGGTTCACCGGAAGGTTGCTAGTTCGATCCCCCCGGAGTGCCGAGGTGTCCCTGAGCGAGACGCCCTCACCCCGACTGCTCCTGACCGGCTGGCTGTCGCCATGCGTGG
>NW_027641473.1:5000-10703 GCF_949987615.1 Pollachius pollachius
GGCGAGCCCGCTAATGTTGGTCGTTAGCGTCACGCCAACTCCTCATGGAAACCCCCAACATAGGTCATTTCCATCCCGGCCTCCCATTGGTTGGAATTTGGTGTGCGGTTTACTGTCGATCGTTCACGCAGCGATGCTCGGGAAGTATGCTAATTAGGTATATGCTAATGCTAGCCGTATATGCTAATGCTAAACAGTTTAGGGGGAAAACAGCCACCCAAAGTCCTTAGCGACGATCTCTTAAAGACGCTCGCCTCGCGGGTCCCTGCTGTGTCAGGTAGGAGTCCAAAAGAGATTCAAAATAATAACAATAATAATGCAGTACAGCCCACAGACACACACACACACACACACACACACACACACACACACACACACAGTAAGCAGTGAACCTGAGCTGGCTGTTAAAGACTCGGTGTCTGAATCCGTACGGTGCCCCATGCTGGTTTGGATGCCCTGATGAATGGACCTACTATGTTGTGTCCTTACAAGAAACAAACCCTTCGTTAAGAAGACAGGGATGTGTGCCTGTCGCATAAAGAACTCTGGAAGACAGTGTGCAGCTGAAAGGGTGTTGTGTGTTGAGACAGTGTGTTTTGTGGAGACAGTTTGGCGAGCGAGTCTTTTGTGGGGACACTGGGTTAGACAGTGTTTTGTGGGGACACTGGGTTAGACACTGTTTTGTGGGGACACTAGGTTAGACAGTGTTTTGTGGGGACACTGGGTTAGACACTGTTTTGTGGGGACACTGGGTTAGACAGTGTTTTGTGGGGACACTGGGTTAGCCAGTATTTTTTTGGGGACACTGGGTTAGACAGTGTTTTGTGGGGACACTGGGTTGGACAGTGTTTTGTGGGGACACTTGGTTAGACAGTGTTTTGTGGGGACACTGAGTTAGACAGTATTTTTTGGGGCACTGGGTTAGACAGTGTTTTGTGGGGACACTGGGTTAGACAGTGTTTTGTGGGGACACTGGGTTAGACAGTGTTTTGTGGGGACAATGGGTTATACAGTGTTTTCCTCTAGTCCTCTAGTCATCTAGTCCTCTAGTGCGATGCGTTCAGATCAAACACATGAGCCTCACCACAAGCATACCTTCGGCCGAGAGGGAGATATAATTAGCGCCCGGCTTGGCACGCCACCTTGGCTCTGCAGAGCATTTAGCGGGAAGCCAGGGATCGAGTGTGGCGCGGAATGGGCGGCGGTCACAGTCAGGCTTTGTCCGCTCGCGCCCCCGACGCTAATCGCCGCTAAGCGATGGTTTTGCCGCCAGCTTGATCCACTTCCAGTATCTCACATGATAGGAGACAAAAAGCCGCCGCATCCGATTGGAGGAGAGGTGAGCCGGTGTTTAGTTTCAAAGCAGGTCTCTGCTCTTATCTGATTGGCTGAGGCAGGTCCTGCCGTGGCAGTTCAGTTGCCCTGTCAGTCATCAGAGATACAAGGGATAGGGAACTCTGTGTGTGTGTGTGTGTGTGTGTGTGTGTGTGTGTGTGTGTGTGTCTGTGCGTTTGTGTGTGTCTGTCTGTACAGTATACATATACTGTCTGTATGAATGTGACACATATTGGATCATTTCTGAGGTTATATGAAAGTGTGTGTATTATTCATGTATTTGTTCTGAAAACACACGAGACAGTCGGATTTTAAACAAAGAAAAGTTTGATTGACGGCTGGTAAATCAGAGGTTATAAAACCGAAAGCGTTCTGTTGTAGAGATGAAAGCGCTCAGAGTGAGTACACCTCCACACTACTGAGTGGAATTGTGTAGGGGGACATGTGTTGCTACTGCCGCTTTTATTTTGAAGAGAACACCAGTCCTGAATCCCTAAATGCTCTCCTACCCTGACAAGATGATTTATGGTGGTCCGGTCGTCTTGGTGGGTTTGTTGTGGTCTTCAGCTCCTCTCACGGTCCATGTCCGTCTCCACCGCAGACACAGAATACTCGCTCTTACAAGGCAAAATATCAAAGTGCCTCCGAGAGGAGGCAGCGAGGAAGTGTGTGAAGGCACCTCATCCATCGTCTCCTCCATCCCGTCCTACCTGAGTCACGGGGCCGGGGGTGTTGGTCCCAGAGGAAGTCCTTCAGCTAGACCTCCGTGGTTTAAGGCCAACATCGCTCACCGTTTAGTTCAACTGAAGTTTGCCGTCTAGCTTTCCTGTTTCGTTCAACTGCAGTGTTTTACCATCTAGATTTACTGTTTACTTTTACCGTCTAGTTTTACCATCTAGATTCACCGTTTAATTTAACCTCCACTTTTACCATTTTGTTTTACCGTCTACTTTAAAGGCTAGAATGAATGTAGTTTTACAATCCACTGTTAGCGCCAATTTTTACCGTCAATTTTTATCGTACACTTTTCATCTTGTTAGAATGCTTTAGTTTTAACTTCTATAGTTTTATAGTTTGATTTTACTGTCTACGTTAATTCACTCAATAGTTTCATTGTTTTACATCTACATTAGTTCACTCTATAGTTTTATAGTTTTACGTCTACGTTAGCTCGCTCTATAGTTTTACGTCTACGTTAGTTCGTTCTATAGTTTTACGTCTACGTTAGTTCGCTCTATAGTTTTACGTCTACGTTAGTTTGCTCTATAATTTAAAGTCTACGTTAGTTTTCTCTATAGTTTTACGTATACGTTAGTTCGCTCTAGTTTTACGTCTGCATTAGGTCGCTCTATAGTTTTAAGTTTACGTTAGTTTGCTCTACAGTTTAACGTCTACGTGAGCTAGCTCTAAAGTTTCAAGTTTACGCTAGTTCGCTCTATAGTTTTACGTCTATGTTAGTTCGCTCTATAGTTTAACGTCTACCTTAGTTCACTCTATAGTTTTACGTCAACTTGAGTTTGCTCTATAGTTTTACGTTACTTCGCTCTATAGTTTTAGGTCTACCTTAGTTTGTTCTACAGTATAACGTCTACGTTAGTTCGCTCTATAGTTTTACGTCTACGTTAGTTCGCTCTAGTTTTACGTCTACGTTAGTTCACTCTATAGTTTCAAGTTTACGTTAGTTTGCTCTATAGTTTTATGTCTACATTAGTTCGCTCTGTAGTTTAACGTCTAAGTGAGCTAGCTCTATAGATTCAAGTTTACGTTAGTTCGCTCTATAGTTTAACGTCTGCGTTAGTTCACTCTATAGTTTTACGTCAACTTTAGTTTGCTCTATAGTTTTACGTCAGTTCGCTCTATAGTATTATAGTTTAACGTCTACGTTAGTTCGCTCTAAAGTTTTACGTCTACGTTGGTTCGCTCTATAGTTTTACAGTTTAGTTTTTAGTCTTGTGCTTACCTAGCCCTAGCGGTTGCAGCGGCCGTTCGTCATAAGAATTCGTAATAATTTTGTCGCGTCAATCGCCCAGACAGTGACTCAACAGAGTCGCACAGAGTGAACCAGCTGTTTACGCCCCTCGTTGGGTGGGTGGCCGCGGTGGCCGGCTCTGATTGGCCTGCCACCGTGGGGAAGTGGAGGTGTATTAATGGACTGTGCGGGCCATCGATTGTGAAGTCCTCCGGATGTGGGCCATGTTGGGCAGAGGGGGGGTGGGGGGGAGGGGCAGCGAGGAGCTGGCTTATTGTAATCAGAGCGGGTATTGATTGGCTCCCCAGGACCTCCTGCATTCATCTGTTTTAAATACACAGCCGGTTAAATAGCAGAGGGGGGAGGGCTGAGGGAGGGAAGGAGGGAGGGGAGGTAGGGAGGGGGGGAGGGTATTGTCCTGGTATTGGCCGGGTTCTTCTGGGACAAAGCCAAGGCTGATGGAGGAAGGAAAGACAACGGAGATTTACGATGTGTTCAGAGAGAGAGAGAGGGAGAGAGAGAGAGAGGGAGAGAGAGAGGGGGAGAGGGAGGGAGAGAGAGAGGGAGAGAGGGAGGGAGAGAGAGGGAGAGAGGGAGGGAGAGAGAGAGGGAGGGAGGGAGGGAGAGAGAGGGTGAGAGGGAGAGAGAGGGAGAGAGGGAGGGAGAGAGAGAGAGAGAGAGAGAGAGAGAGAGGACAGGAAGTCCAACCCTGTTTTGTCAGGACGTTTTGTGTGTGTGTGTGCATGCTTATAATGGAACTTGGTTTGATGGCAGTCCTGCCCGGCCCACACATAGGCACACACACAGACACACACACACACACACGCACACACACACACACACACACACACACACACACACACACACACACACACACAACACGCTGGCCCGGAATGGATGAACAATGGAGGTCTGAATGAGTGCTGGATGGGGAGGAAGAGGATTAGGGGGAGGAGGAGGAGGAGGAGGAGGTGCTGGCGGAGGTATGGTTTGTTGGTGGGGATGGAGGAGGAAGAGTTGGTGTTGGGTAGGAGGTGCTGGAGGAGGTGACTGAGCTGGGGGAGGTGGGGGTGTCGGAGGAGTTGTGTACTGGAGGAGGAGCAGGAGGAGGAGGTGGAGGAGGAGGGGATCTGGGGGTGTATTGGTTCATGGTGGTCTTAAGTCTGCTCCGTCCGTCCGTCTGCACGTTGAGATCAGCGTCAGGTTGACTACGCCTGTCCGTCTGTCCGTCTGGCTGTCTATCTGTGCGCGTATGGCCGCTAGCTGTTTACGGCGCATGCTAGCAGGCTACCTACTATAGCATGCTACAGCGGCGTGCTACTGGGAGGTGTCACGGAGAGACGCAGGCCCGGTTCATTGAGCGAACAAATTGAGGCTGTAAAACACAGCGGACTCTCTCTCTCTCTCTCTCTCTCTCTCTCTCTCTCTCTCTCTCTCTCTCTCTCTCTCTCTCCCCCCTCACTCGTCCATCTCGCCGCGGTGGCCAGTGTGGTCATAATGTGCGTGCGGCGAACAGTGTGCAGCATCGTTTAGCGTTGTGTTCTTCTGCCCACTGGTCCTGATAATGGAGCAGCTAGCTGTGCTCTTCAACACGCCTGCATGGAGATCACATCCACACCCACCCTCACACACACACAGACACACACAGACACACACACACGCACACTCACACGCAGACACACACAGACACACACACACGCGCACAGTCACACGCAGACACACAGACACACACAGACACACACAGACACACACACGCGCACACTCACACGCAGACACACACAGACACACACACAAGCGCACACCCACCCCCAGACACACACAGACACACACACGCACACTCACACGCAGACACACACAGACACACACAGATACACACAGACACACACACACACGCACACTCACACGCAGACACACACAGACACACACAGACACACACAGACACACACACACACACACACGCACACTCACATGCAGACACACACAGACACACACAGATACACACAGACACACACAGATACACACAGATACACATTCACACCCACGAACAGACACACACAGACAATCAACCACGCACAGACACACACAGACACACACTCACACCCATACACACATATACACATTGTGTTTCACACAAAAACATACAAACCTTCTCAGACACAAACACACAAACACATTACATCCACACCCACGCACACTCAAACACAGACACACACTAACCTATAACCACACACGCACACATTCTCTTTCAACCAGAAACATACAATATTCTCATGTGTGCACACACATGATCTTACACACACACACACACACACACATACACACTCCCGTGCAAAAAGATATGAGTTAAACACATTCATTCACACTCAGAATCTCTCAGTTGCACACACTCACACATGCAC
>NW_027641472.1:0-45198 GCF_949987615.1 Pollachius pollachius
CTTTCAATGGAAACGTGTTATTATGCTTACAAAAGGGTTATTTAAGCATAAACCACCATTTGGGAGTGAATTCCATTAGTTTTGAGCAATATCAAAATTGAAAGGTCAGAATCACATTGTTGGTCAAAAAGTGCTTCTCTCGCTCTGAAAGCATTTTGCACACATAAAAACTTGACATGTGAATATTTCTGTTACTTTCAATGGAAACGTGTTATTATGCTTACAAAAGGGTTATTTAAGCATAAACCACCATTTGTGAGTGAACCATTAGTTTTGAGCAATATCAACATTGTAAGGTAAAAATCACATGTTGGTCAAAAGTGCTTCTCTCGCTCTGAAAAGCATTTTGCACGCATAAAAACTTGACATGGAATATTTCTGTTTCTTTCAATTCAAACGTGTTATTATGCTTACAAAAGGGTTATTTAAGCATAAACCACCATTTGGGAGTGAATTCCATTAGGTTTTGAGCAATATCAAAATTGAAAGGTCAGAGTCACATTGTTGGTCAAAAGTGCTTCTCTCGCTCTGAAAAGCATTTTGCACGCATAAAAACTTGACATGTGAATATTTCTGTTTCTTTCAATGGAAACGTGTTATTATGCTTACAAAAGGGTTATTTAAGCATAAACCACCATTTGGGAGTTGAATTCCATTAGTTTTGAGCAATATCAAAATTGAAAGGTCAGAATCACATTTTTGGTCAAAAAGTGCTTCTCTCGCTCTGAAAAGCATTTTGCACACATAAAAACTTGACATGTGAATATTTCTGTTACTTTCAATGGAAACGTGTTATTATGCTTACAAAAGGGTTATTTAAGCATAAACCACCATTTGGGAGTGAATTCCATTAGTTTTGATCAATATCAACATTGTAAGGTAAAAATCACATTGTTGGTCAAAAAGTGCTTCTCTCGCTCTGAAAAGCATTTTGCACGCATAAAAACTTGACAGGTGAATATTTCTGTTTCTTTCAATGGAAACGTGTTATTATGCTTACAAAAGGGTTATTTAAGCATAAACCACCATTTGGGAGTGAATTCCATTAGTTTTGAGCAATATCAAAATTGAAAGGTCAGAATCACATTGTTGGTCAAAAAGTGCTTCTCTCGCTCTGAAAAGCATTTTGCACACATAAAAACTTGACATGTGAATATTTCTGTTACTTTCAATGGAAACGTGTTATTATGCTTACAAAAGGGTTATTTAAGCATAAACCACCATTTGGGAGTGAATTCCATTAGTTTTGAGCAATATCAACATTGTAAGGTAAAAATCACATTGTTGGTCAAAAAGTGCTTCTCTCGCTCTGAAAAGCATTTTGCACGCATAAAAACTTGACATGTGAATATTTCTGTTTCTTTCAATGGAAACGTGTTATTATGCTTACAAAAGGGTTATTTAAGCATAAACCACCATTTGGGAGTGAATTCCATTAGTTTTGAGCAATATCAAAATTGAAAGGTCAGAGTCACATTGTTGGTCAAAAAGTGCTTCTCTCGCTCTGAAAAGCATTTTGCACACATAAAAACTTGACATGTGAATATTTCTGTTACTTTCAATGGAAACGTGTTATTATGCTTACAAAAGGGTTATTTAAGCATAAACCACCATTTGGGAGTGAATTCCATTAGTTTTGAGCAATATCAACATTGTAAGGTAAAAATCACATTGTTGGTCAAAAAGTGCTTCTCTCGCTCTGAAAAGCATTTTGCACGCATAAAAACTTGACATGTGAATATTTCTGTTTCTTTCAATGGAAACGTGTTATTATGCTTACAAAAGGGTTATTTAAGCATAAACCACCATTTGGGAGTGAATTCCATTAGTTTTGAGCAATATCAACATTGTAAGGTAAAAATCACATTGTTGGTCAAAAAGTGCTTCTCTCGCTCTGAAAAGCATTTTGCACGCATAAAAACTTGACATGTGAATATTTCTGTTTCTTTCAATTCAAACGTGTTATTATGCTTACAAAAGGGTTATTTAAGCATAAACCACCATTTGGGAGTGAATTCCATTAGTTTTGAGCAATATCAAAATTGAAAGGTCAGAATCACATTGTTGGTCAAAAAGTGCTTCTCTCGCTCTGAAAAGCATTTTGCACACATAAAAACTTGACATGTGAATATTTCTGTTACTTTCAATGGAAACGTGTTATTATGCTTACAAAAGGGTTATTTAAGCATAAACCACCATTTGGGAGTGAATTCCATTAGTTTTGAGCAATATCAACATTGTAAGGTAAAAATCACATTGTTGGTCAAAAAGTGCTTCTCTCGCTCTGAAAAGCATTTTGCACGCATAAAAACTTGACATGTGAATATTTCTGTTTCTTTCAATGGAAACGTGTTATTATGCTTACAAAAGGGTTATTTAAGCATAAACCACCATTTGGGAGTGAATTCCATTAGTTTTGAGCAATATCAAAATTGAAAGGTCAGAGTCACATTGTTGGTCAAAAAGTGCTTCTCTCGCTCTGAAAAGCATTTTGCACACATAAAAACTTGACATGTGAATATTTCTGTTACTTTCAATGGAAACGTGTTATTATGCTTACAAAAGGGTTATTTAAGCATAAACCACCATTTGGGAGTGAATTCCATTAGTTTTGAGCAATATCAAAATTGAAAGGTCAGAATCACATTGTTGGTCAAAAAGTGCTTCTCTCGCTCTGAAAAGCATTTTGCACACATAAAAACTTGACATGTGAATATTTCTGTTACTTTCAATGGAAACGTGTTATTATGCTTACAAAAGGGTTATTTAAGCATAAACCACCATTTGGGAGTGAATTCCATTAGTTTTGAGCAATATCAACATTGTAAGGTAAAAATCACATTGTTGGTCAAAAAGTGCTTCTCTCGCTCTGAAAAGCATTTTGCACGCATAAAAACTTGACATGTGAATATTTCTGTTTCTTTCAATGGAAACGTGTTATTATGCTTACAAAAGGGTTATTTAAGCATAAACCACCATTTGGGAGTGAATTCCATTAGTTTTGAGCAATATCAACATTGTAAGGTAAAAATCACATTGTTGGTCAAAAAGTGCTTCTCTCGCTCTGAAAAGCATTTTGCACGCATAAAAACTTGACATGTGAATATTTCTGTTTCTTTCAATGGAAACGTGTTATTATGCTTACAAAAGGGTTATTTACGCATAAACCACCATTTGGGAGTGAATTCCATTAGTTTTGAGCAATATCAAAATTGAAAGGTCAGAGTCACATTGTTGGTCAAAAAGTGCTTCTCTCGCTCTGAAAAGCATTTTGCACACATAAAAACTTGACATGTGAATATTTCTGTTACTTTCAATGGAAACGTGTTATTATGCTTACAAAAGGGTTATTTAAGCATAAACCACCATTTGGGAGTGAATTCCATTAGTTTTGAGCAATATCAAAATTGAAAGGTCAGAATCACATTGTTGGTCAAAAAGTGCTTCTCTCGCTCTGAAAAGCATTTTGCACACATAAAAACTTGACATGTGAATATTTCTGTTTCTTTCAATGGAAACGTGTTATTATGCTTACAAAAGGGTTATTTAAGCATAAACCACCATTTGGGAGTGAATTCCATTAGTTTTGAGCAATATCAACATTGTAAGGTAAAAATCACATTGTTGGTCAAAAAGTGCTTCTCTCGCTCTGAAAAGCATTTTGCACGCATAAAAACTTGACATGTGAATATTTCTGTTTCTTTCAATGGAAACGTGTTATTATGCTTACAAAAGGGTTATTTAAGCATAAACCACCATTTGGGAGTGAATTCCATTAGTTTTGAGCAATATCAAAATTGAAAGGTCAGAATCACATTGTTGGTCAAAAAGTGCTTCTCTCGCTCTGAAAAGCATTTTGCACACATAAAAACTTGACATGTGAATATTTCTGTTACTTTCAATGGAAACGTGTTATTATGCTTACAAAAGGGTTATTTAAGCATAAACCACCATTTGGGAGTGAATTCCATTAGTTTTGAGCAATATCAAAATTGAAAGGTCAGAATCACATTGTTGGTCAAAAAGTGCTTCTCTCGCTCTGAAAAGCATTTTGCACACATAAAAACTTGACATGTGAATATTTCTGTTACTTTCAATGGAAACGTGTTATTATGCTTACAAAAGGGTTATTTAAGCATAAACCACCATTTGGGAGTGAATTCCATTAGTTTTGAGCAATATCAACATTGAAAGGTCAGAATCACATTGTTGGTCAAAAAGTGCTTCTCTCGCTCTGAAAAGCATTTTGCACACATAAAAACTTGACATGTGAATATTTCTGTTACTTTCAATGGAAACGTGTTATTATGCTTACAAAAGGGTTATTTAAGCATAAACCACCATTTGGGAGTGAATTCCATTAGTTTTGATCAATATCAACATTGTAAGGTAAAAATCACATTGTTGGTCAAAAAGTGCTTCTCTCGCTCTGAAAAGCATTTTGCACGCATAAAAACTTGACATGTGAATATTTCTGTTTCTTTCAATGGAAACGTGTTATTATGCTTACAAAAGGGTTATTTAAGCATAAACCACCATTTGGGAGTGAATTCCATTAGTTTTGAGCAATATCAAAATTGAAAGGTCAGAATCACATTGTTGGTCAAAAAGTGCTTCTCTCGCTCTGAAAAGCATTTTGCACACATAAAAACTTGACATGTGAATATTTCTGTTACTTTCAATGGAAACGTGTTATTATGCTTACAAAAGGGTTATTTAAGCATAAACCACCATTTGTGAGTGAATTCCATTAGTTTTGAGCAATATCAACATTGTAAGGTAAAAATCACATTGTTGGTCAAAAAGTGCTTCTCTCGCTCTGAAAAGCATTTTGCACGCATAAAAACTTGACATGTGAATATTTCTGTTTCTTTCAATGGAAACGTGTTATTATGCTTACAAAAGGGTTATTTAAGCATAAACCACCATTTGGGAGTGAATTCCATTAGTTTTGAGCAATATCAAAATTGAAAGGTCAGAGTCACATTGTTGGTCAAAAAGTGCTTCTCTCGCTCTGAAAAGCATTTTGCACGCATAAAAACTTGACATGTGAATATTTCTGTTACTTTCAATGGAAACGTGTTATTATGCTTACAAAAGGGTTATTTAAGCATAAACCACCATTTGGGAGTGAATTCCATTAGTTTTGAGCAATATCAACATTGTAAGGTAAAAATCACATTGTTGGTCAAAAAGTGCTTCTCTCGCTCTGAAAAGCATTTTGCACGCATAAAAACTTGACATGTGAATATTTCTGTTTCTTTCAATGGAAACGTGTTATTATGCTTACAAAAGGGTTATTTAAGCATAAACCACCATTTGGGAGTGAATTCCATTAGTTTTGAGCAATATCAAAATTGAAAGGTCAGAATCACATTGTTGGTCAAAAAGTGCTTCTCTCGCTCTGAAAAGCATTTTGCACACATAAAAACTTGACATGTGAATATTTCTGTTACTTTCAATGGAAACGTGCTATTATGCTTACAAAAGGGTTATTTAAGCATAAACCACCATTTGGGAGTGAATTCCATTAGTTTTGAGCAATATCAACATTGTAAGGTAAAAATCACATTGTTGGTCAAAAAGTGCTTCTCTCGCTCTGAAAAGCATTTTGCACGCATAAAAACTTGACATGTGAATATTTCTGTTTCTTTCAATGGAAACGTGTTATTATGCTTACAAAAGGGTTATTTAAGCATAAACCACCATTTGTGAGTGAATTCCATTAGTTTTGAGCAATATCAACATTGTAATGTAAAAATCACATTGTTGGTCAAAAAGTGCTTCTCTCGCTCTGAAAAGCATTTTGCACGCATAAAAACTTGACATGTGAATATTTCTGTTTCTTTCAATGGAAACGTGTTATTATGCTTACAAAAGGGTTATTTAAGCATAAACCACCATTTGGGAGTGAATTCCATTAGTTTTGAGCAATATCAAAATTGAAAGGTCAGAGTCACATTGTTGGTCAAAAAGTGCTTCTCTCGCTCTGAAAAGCATTTTGCACGCATAAAAACTTGACATGTGAATATTTCTGTTTCTTTCAATGGACACGTGTTATTATGCTTGCAAAAGGGTTATTTAAGCATAAACCACCATTTGGGAGTGAATTCCATTAGTTTTGAGCAATATCAAAATTGAAAGGTCAGAATCACATTTTTGGTCAAAAAGTGCTTCTCTCGCTCTGAAAAGCATTTTGCACACATAAAAACTTGACATGTGAATATTTCTGTTACTTTCAATGGAAACGTGTTATTATGCTTACAAAAGGGTTATTTAAGCATAAACCACCATTTGGGAGTGAATTCCATTAGTTTTGATCAATATCAACATTGTAAGGTAAAAATCACATTGTTGGTCAAAAAGTGCTTCTCTCGCTCTGAAAAGCATTTTGCACGCATAAAAACTTGACAGGTGAATATTTCTGTTTCTTTCAATGGAAACGTGTTATTATGCTTACAAAAGGGTTATTTAAGCATAAACCACCATTTGGGAGTGAATTCCATTAGTTTTGAGCAATATCAACATTGAAAGGTCAGAATCACATTGTTGGTCAAAAAGTGCTTCTCTCGCTCTGAAAAGCATTTTGCACACATAAAAACTTGACATGTGAATATTTCTGTTACTTTCAATGGAAACGTGTTATTATGCTTACAAAAGGGTTATTTAAGCATAAACCACCATTTGGGAGTGAATTCCATTAGTTTTGATCAATATCAACATTGTAAGGTAAAAATCACATTGTTGGTCAAAAAGTGCTTCTCTCGCTCTGAAAAGCATTTTGCACGCATAAAAACTTGACATGTGAATATTTCTGTTTCTTTCAATGGAAACGTGTTATTATGCTTACAAAAGGGTTATTTAAGCATAAACCACCATTTGGGAGTGAATTCCATTAGTTTTGAGCAATATCAAAATTGAAAGGTCAGAATCACATTGTTGGTCAAAAAGTGCTTCTCTCGCTCTGAAAAGCATTTTGCACACATAAAAACTTGACATGTGAATATTTCTGTTACTTTCAATGGAAACGTGTTATTATGCTTACAAAAGGGTTATTTAAGCATAAACCACCATTTGTGAGTGAATTCCATTAGTTTTGAGCAATATCAACATTGTAAGGTAAAAATCACATTGTTGGTCAAAAAGTGCTTCTCTCGCTCTGAAAAGCATTTTGCACGCATAAAAACTTGACATGTGAATATTTCTGTTTCTTTCAATGGAAACGTGTTATTATGCTTACAAAAGGGTTATTTAAGCATAAACCACCATTTGGGAGTGAATTCCATTAGTTTTGAGCAATATCAAAATTGAAAGGTCAGAGTCACATTGTTGGTCAAAAAGTGCTTCTCTCGCTCTGAAAAGCATTTTGCACGCATAAAAACTTGACATGTGAATATTTCTGTTTCTTTCAATGGAAACGTGTTATTATGCTTACAAAAGGGTTATTTAAGCATAAACCACCATTTGGGAGTGAATTCCATTAGTTTTGAGCAATATCAAAATTGAAAGGTCAGAATCACATTGTTGGTCAAAAAGTGCTTCTCTCGCTCTGAAAAGCATTTTGCACACATAAAAACTTGACATGTGAATATTTCTGTTACTTTCAATGGAAACGTGTTATTATGCTTACAAAAGGGTTATTTAAGCATAAACCACCATTTGGGAGTGAATTCCATTAGTTTTGAGCAATATCAACATTGTAAGGTAAAAATCACATTGTTGGTCAAAAAGTGCTTCTCTCGCTCTGAAAAGCATTTTGCACGCATAAAAACTTGACATGTGAATATTTCTGTTTCTTTCAATGGAAACGTGTTATTATGCTTACAAAAGGGTTATTTAAGCATAAACCACCATTTGGGAGTGAATTCCATTAGTTTTGAGCAATATCAAAATTGAAAGGTCAGAATCACATTGTTGGTCAAAAAGTGCTTCTCTCGCTCTGAAAAGCATTTTGCACACATAAAAACTTGACATGTGAATATTTCTGTTACTTTCAATGGAAACGTGTTATTATGCTTACAAAAGGGTTATTTAAGCATAAACCACCATTTGGGAGTGAATTCCATTAGTTTTGAGCAATATCAAAATTGAAAGGTCAGAATCACATTGTTGGTCAAAAAGTGCTTCTCTCGCTCTGAAAAGCATTTTGCACACATAAAAACTTGACATGTGAATATTTCTGTTACTTTCAATGGAAACGTGTTATTATGCTTACAAAGGGGTTATTTAAGCATAAACCACCATTTGGGAGTGAATTCCATTAGTTTTGAGCAATATCAACATTGTAAGGTAAAAATCACATTGTTGGTCAAAAAGTGCTTCTCTCGCTCTGAAAAGCATTTTGCACGCATAAAAACTTGACATGTGAATATTTCTGTTTCTTTCAATTCAAACGTGTCATTATGCTTACAAAAGGGTTATTTAAGCATAAACCACCATTTGGGAGTGAATTCCATTAGTTTTGAGCAATATCAAAATTGAAAGGTCAGAATCACATTGTTGGTCAAAAAGTGCTTCTCTCGCTCTGAAAAGCATTTTGCACACATAAAAACTTGACATGTGAATATTTCTGTTACTTTCAATGGAAACGTGTTATTATGCTTACAAAAGGGTTATTTAAGCATAAACCACCATTTGGGAGTGAATTCCATTAGTTTTGATCAATATCAACATTGTAAGGTAAAAATCACATTGTTGGTCAAAAAGTGCTTCTCTCGCTCTGAAAAGCATTTTGCACGCATAAAAACTTGACATGTGAATATTT
This sequence comes from Pollachius pollachius, assembly GCF_949987615.1. Taxonomy (NCBI): domain Eukaryota; kingdom Metazoa; phylum Chordata; class Actinopteri; order Gadiformes; family Gadidae; genus Pollachius; species Pollachius pollachius. The sequence goes on from NW_027641472.1 coordinate 8,765, forward strand.
CTGTTTCTTTCAATGGAAACGTGTTATTATGCTTACAAAAGGGTTATTTAAGCATAAACCACCATTTGGGAGTGAATTCCATTAGTTTTGAGCAATATCAAAATTGAAAGGTCAGAGTCACATTGTTGGTCAAAAAGTGCTTCTCTCGCTCTGAAAAGCATTTTGCACGCATAAAAACTTGACATGTGAATATTTCTGTTTCTTTCAATGGAAACGTGTTATTATGCTTACAAAAGGGTTATTTAAGCATAAACCACAATTTGGGAGTGAATTCCATTAGTTTTGAGCAATATCAAAATTGAAAGGTCAGAGTCACATTGTTGGTCAAAAAGTGCTTCTCTCGCTCTGAAAAGCATTTTGCACGCATAAAAACTTGACATGTGAATATTTCTGTTTCTTTCAATGGAAACGTGTTATTATGCTTACAAAAGGGTTATTTAAGCATAAACCACCATTTGGGAGTGAATTCCATTAGTTTTGAGCAATATCAAAATTTAAAGGTCAGAATCACATTTTTGGTCAAAAAGTGCTTCTCTCGCTCTGAAAAGCATTTTGCACACATAAAAACTTGACATGTGAATATTTCTGTTACTTTCAATGGAAACGTGTTATTATGCTTACAAAAGGGTTATTTAAGCATAAACCACCATTTGGGAGTGAATTCCATTAGTTTTGATCAATATCAACATTGTAAGGTAAAAATCACATTGTTGGTCAAAAAGTGCTTCTCTCGCTCTGAAAAGCATTTTGCACGCATAAAAACTTGACATGTGAATATTTCTGTTTCTTTCAATGGAAACGTGTTATTATGCTTACAAAAGGGTTATTTAAGCATAAACCACCATTTGGGAGTGAATTCCATTAGTTTTGAGCAATATCAAAATTGAAAGGTCAGAATCACATTGTTGGTCAAAAAGTGCTTCTCTCGCTCTGAAAAGCATTTTGCACACATAAAAACTTGACATGTGAATATTTCTGTTACTTTCAATGGAAACGTGTTATTATGCTTACAAAAGGGTTATTTAAGCATAAACCACCATTTGGGAGTGAATTCCATTAGTTTTGAGCAATATCAACATTGTAAGGTAAAAATCACATTGTTGGTCAAAAAGTGCTTCTCTCGCTCTGAAAAGCATTTTGCACGCATAAAAACTTGACATGTGAATATTTCTGTTTCTTTCAATGGAAACGTGTTATTATGCTTACAAAAGGGTTATTTAAGCATAAACCACCATTTGGGAGTGAATTCCATTCGTTTTGAGCAATATCAACATTGTAAGGTAAAAATCACATTGTTGGTCAAAAAGTGCTTCTCTCGCTCTGAAAAGCATTTTGCACGCATAAAAACTTGACATGTGAATATTTCTGTTTCTTTCAATTCAAACGTGTTATTATGCTTACAAAAGGGTTATTTAAGCATAAACCACCATTTGGGAGTGAATTCCATTAGTTTTGAGCAATATCAAAATTGAAAGGTCAGAATCACATTGTTGGTCAAAAAGTGCTTCTCTCGCTCTGAAAAGCATTTTGCACACATAAAAACTTGACATGTGAATATTTCTGTTACTTTCAATGGAAACGTGTTATTATGCTTACAAAAGGGTTATTTAAGCATAAACCACCATTTGGGAGTGAATTCCATTAGTTTTGATCAATATCAACATTGTAAGGTAAAAATCACATTGTTGGTCAAAAAGTGCTTCTCTCGCTCTGAAAAGCATTTTGCACGCATAAAAACTTGACATGTGAATATTTCTGTTTCTTTCAATGGAAACGTGTTATTATGCTTACAAAAGGGTTATTTAAGCATAAACCACCATTTGGGAGTGAATTCCATTAGTTTTGAGCAATATCAAAATTGAAAGGTCAGAGTCACATTGTTGGTCAAAAAGTGCTTCTCTCGCTCTGAAAAGCATTTTGCACGCATAAAAACTTGACATGTGAATATTTCTGTTTCTTTCAATGGAAACGTGTTATTATGCTTACAAAAGGGTTATTTAAGCATAAACCACCATTTGGGAGTGAATTCCATTAGTTTTGAGCAATATCAAAATTGAAAGGTCAGAATCACATTTTTGGTCAAAAAGTGCTTCTCTCGCTCTGAAAAGCATTTTGCACACATAAAAACTTGACATGTGAATATTTCTGTTACTTTCAATGGAAACGTGTTATTATGCTTACAAAAGGGTTATTTAAGCATAAACCACCATTTGGGAGTGAATTCCATTAGTTTTGATCAATATCAACATTGAAAGGTAAAAATCACATTGTTGGTCAAAAAGTGCTTCTCTCGCTCTGAAAAGCATTTTGCACGCATAAAAACTTGACATGTGAATATTTCTGTTTCTTTCAATGGAAACGTGTTATTATGCTTACAAAAGGGTTATTTAAGCATAAACCACCATTTGGGAGTGAATTCCATTAGTTTTGAGCAATATCAAAATTGAAAGGTCAGAATCACATTGTTGGTCAAAAAGTGCTTCTCTCGCTCTGAAAAGCATTTTGCACACATAAAAACTTGACATGTGAATATTTCTGTTACTTTCAATGGAAACGTGTTATTATGCTTACAAAAGGGTTATTTAAGCATAAACCACCATTTGGGAGTGAATTCCATTAGTTTTGAGCAATATCAACATTGTAAGGTAAAAATCACATTGTTGGTCAAAAAGTGCTTCTCTCGCTCTGAAAAGCATTTGGCACGCATAAAAACTTGACATGTGAATATTTCTGTTTCTTTCAATGGAAACGTGTTATTATGCTTACAAAAGGGTTATTTAAGCATAAACCACCATTTGGGAGTGAATTCCATTAGTTTTGAGCAATATCAACATTGTAAGGTAAAAATCACATTGTTGGTCAAAAAGTGCTTCTCTCGCTCTGAAAAGCATTTTGCACGCATAAAAACTTGACATGTGAATATTTCTGTTTCTTTCAATTCAAACGTGTTATTATGCTTACAAAAGGGTTATTTAAGCATAAACCACCATTTGGGAGTGAATTCCATTAGTTTTGAGCAATATCAAAATTGAAAGGTCAGAATCACATTGTTGGTCAAAAAGTGCTTCTCTCGCTCTGAAAAGCATTTTGCACACATAAAAACTTGACATGTGAATATTTCTGTTACTTTCAATGGAAACGTGTTATTATGCTTACAAAAGGGTTACTTAAGCATAAACCACCATTTGGGAGTGAATTACATTAGTTTTGATCAATATCAACATTGTAAGGTAAAAATCACATTGTTGGTCAAAAAGTGCTTCTCTCGCTCTGAAAAGCATTTTGCACGCATAAAAACTTGACATGTGAATATTTCTGTTTCTTTCAATGGAAACGTGTTATTATGCTTACAAAAGGGTTATTTAAGCATAAACCACCATTTGGGAGTGAATTCCATTAGTTTTGAGCAATATCAAAATTGAAAGGTCAGAATCACATTGTTGGTCAAAAAGTGCTTCTCTCGCTCTGAAAAGCATTTTGCACACATAAAAACTTGACATGTGAATATTTCTGTTACTTTCAATGGAAACGTGTTATTATGCTTACAAAAGGGTTATTTAAGCATAAACCACCATTTGGGAGTGAATTCCATTAGTTTTGAGCAATATCAACATTGTAAGGTAAAAATCACATTGTTGGTCAAAAAGTGCTTCTCTCGCTCTGAAAAGCATTTTGCACGCATAAAAACTTGACATGTGAATATTTCTGTTTCTTTCAATGGAAACGTGTTATTATGCTTACAAAAGGGTTATTTAAGCATAAACCACCATTTGGGAGTGAATTCCATTAGTTTTGAGCAATATCAAAATTGAAAGGTCAGAGTCACATTGTTGGTCAAAAAGTGCTTCTCTCGCTCTGAAAAGCATTTTGCACACATAAAAACTTGACATGTGAATATTTCTGTTACTTTCAATGGAAACGTGTTATTATGCTTACAAAAGGGTTATTTAAGCAAAAACCACCATTTGGGAGTGAATTCCATTAGTTTTGAGCAATATCAAAATTGAAAGGTCAGAGTCACATTGTTGGTCAAAAAGTGCTTCTCTCGCTCTGAAAAGCATTTTGCACACATAAAAACTTGACATGTGAATATTTCTGTTACTTTCAATGGAAACGTGTTATTATGCTTACAAAAGGGTTATTTAAGCATAAACCACCATTTGGGAGTGAATTCCATTAGTTTTGAGCAATATCAACATTGTAAGGTAAAAATCACATTGTTGGTCAAAAAGTGCTTGTCTCGCTCTGAAAAGCATTTTGCACGCATAAAAACTTGACATGTGAATATTTCTGTTTCTTTCAATGGAAACGTGTTATTATGCTTACAAAAGGGTTATTTAAGCATAAACCACCATTTGGGAGTGAATTCCATTAGTTTTGAGCAATATCAAAATTGAAAGGTCAGAATAACATTGTTGGTCAAAAAGTGCTTCTCTCGCTCTGAAAAGCATTTTGCACGCATAAAAACTTGACATGTGAATATTTCTGTTTCTTTCAATGGAAACGTGTTATTATGCTTACAAAAGGTTTATTTAAGCATAAACCACCATTTGGGAGTGAATTCCATTAGTTTTGAGCAATATCAACATTGTAAGGTAAAAATCACATTGTTGGTCAAAAAGTGCTTCTCTCGCTCTGAAAAGCATTTTGCACGCATAAAAACTTGACATGTGAATATTTCTGTTTCTTTCAATGGAAACGTGTTATTATGCTTACGAAAGGGTTATTTAAGCATAAACCACCATTTGGGAGTGAATTCCATTAGTTTTGAGCAATATCAAAATTGAAAGGTCAGAATCACATTGTTGGTCAAAAAGTGCTTCTCTCGCTCTGAAAAGCATTTTGCACGCATAAAAACTTGACATGTGAATATTTCTGTTACTTTCAATGGAAACGTGTTATTATGCTTACAAAAGGGTTATTTAAGCATAAACCACCATTTGGGAGTGAATTCCATTAGTTTTGAGCAATATCAAAATTGAAAGGTCAGAATCACATTGTTGGTCAAAAAGTGCTTCTCTCGCTCTGAAAAGCATTTTGCACACATAAAAACTTGACATGTGAATATTTCTGTTTCTTTCAATTCAAACGTGTTATTATGCTTACAAAAGGGTTATTTAAGCATAAACCACCATTTGGGAGTGAATTCCATTAGTTTTGAGCAATATCAAAATTGAAAGGTCAGAATCACATTGTTGGTCAAAAAGTGCTTCTCTCGCTCTGAAAAGCATTTTGCACGCATAAAAACTTGACATGTGAATATTTCTGTTTCTTTCAATGGAAACGTGTTATTATGCTTACAAAAGGTTTATTTAAGCATAAACCACCATTTGGGAGTGAATTCCATTAGTTTTGAGCAATATCAACATTGTAAGGTAAAAATCACATTGTTGGTCAAAAAGTGCTTCTCTCGCTCTGAAAAGCATTTTGCACGCATAAAAACTTGACATGTGAATATTTCTGTTTCTTTCAATGGAAACGTGTTATTATGCTTACAAAAGGGTTATTTAAGCATAAACCACCATTTGGGAATGAATTCCATTAGTTTTGAGCAATATCAAAATTGAAAGGTCAGAATCACATTGTTGGTCAAAAAGTGCTTCTCTCGCTCTGAAAAGCATTTTGCACACATAAAAACTTGACATGTGAATATTTCTGTTACTTTCAATGGAAACGTGTTATTATGCTTACAAAAGGGTTATTTAAGCATAAACCACCATTTGGGAGTGAATTCCATTAGTTTTGAGCAATATCAACATTGTAAGGTAAAAATCACATTGTTGGTCAAAAAGTGCTTCTCTCGCCTGAAAAGCATTTTGCACGCATAAAAACTTGACATGTGAATATTTCTGTTTCTTTCAATGGAAACGTGTTATTATGCTTACAAAAGGGTTATTTAAGCATAAACCACCATTTGGGAGTGAATTCCATTAGTTTTGAGCAATATCAAAATTGAAAGGTCAGAATCACATTGTTGGTCAAAAAGTGCTTCTCTCGCTCTGAAAAGCATTTTGCACGCATAAAAACTTGACATGTGAATATTTCTGTTACTTTCAATGGAAACGTGTTATTATGCTTACAAAAGGGTTATTTAAGCATAAACCACCATTTGGGAGTGAATTCCATTAGTTTTGAGCAATATCAAAATTGAAAGGTCAGAATCACATTGTTGGTCAAAAAGTGCTTCTCTCGCTCTGAAAAGCATTTTGCACACATAAAAACTTGACATGTGAATATTTCTGTTACTTTCAATGGAAACGTGTTATTATGCTTACAAAAGGGTTATTTAAGCATAAACCACCATTTGGGAGTGAATTCCATTAGTTTTGAGCAATATCAACATTGTAAGGTAAAAATCACATTGTTGGTCAAAAAGTGCTTGTCTCGCTCTGAAAAGCATTTTGCACGCATAAAAACTTGACATGTGAATATTTCTGTTTCTTTCAATGGAAACGTGTTATTATGCTTACAAAAGGGTTATTTAAGCATAAACCACCATTTGGGAGTGAATTCCATTAGTTTTGAGCAATATCAAAATTGAAAGGTCAGAATCACATTGTTGGTCAAAAAGTGCTTCTCTCGCTCTGAAAAGCATTTTGCACGCATAAAAACTTGACATGTGAATATTTCTGTTTCTTTCAATGGAAACGTGTTATTATGCTTACAAAAGGTTTATTTAAGCATAAACCACCATTTGGGAGTGAATTCCATTAGTTTTGAGCAATATCAACATTGTAAGGTAAAAATCACATTGTTGGTCAAAAAGTGCTTCTCTCGCTCTGAAAAGCATTTTGCACGCATAAAAACTTGACATGTGAATATTTCTGTTTCTTTCAATGGAAACGTGTTATTATGCTTACAAAAGGGTTATTTAAGCATAAACCACCATTTGGGAGTGAATTCCATTAGTTTTGAGCAATATCAAAATTGAAAGGTCAGAATCACATTGTTGGTCAAAAAGTGCTTCTCTCGCTCTGAAAAGCATTTTGCACACATAAAAACTTGACATGTGAATATTTCTGTTACTTTCAATGGAAACGTGTTATTATGCTTACAAAAGGGTTATTTAAGCATAAACCACCATTTGGGAGTGAATTCCATTAGTTTTGAGCAATATCAACATTGTAAGGTAAAAATCACATTGTTGGTCAAAAAGTGCTTCTCTCGCCTGAAAAGCATTTTGCACGCATAAAAACTTGACATGTGAATATTTCTGTTTCTTTCAATGGAAACGTGTTATTATGCTTACAAAAGGGTTATTTAAGCATAAACCACCATTTGGGAGTGAATTCCATTAGTTTTGAGCAATATCAAAATTGAAAGGTCAGAATCACATTGTTGGTCAAAAAGTGCTTCTCTCACTCTGAAAAGCATTTTGCACGCATAAAAACTTGACATGTGAATATTTCTGTTACTTTCAATGGAAACGTGTTATTATGCTTACAAAAGGGTTATTTAAGCATAAACCACCATTTGGGAGTGAATTCCATTAGTTTTGATCAATATCAACATTGTAAGGTAAAAATCACATTGTTGGTCAAAAAGTGCTTCTCTCGCTCTGAAAAGCATTTTGCACGCATAAAAACTTGACATGTGAATATTTCTGTTTCTTTCAATGGAAACGTGTTATTATGCTTACAAAAGGGTTATTTAAGCATAAACCACCATTTGGGAGTGAATTCCATTAGTTTTGAGCAATATCAAAATTGAAAGGTCAGAATCACATTGTTGGTCAAAAAGTGCTTCTCTCGCTCTGAAAAGCATTTTGCTCACATAAAAACTTGACATGTGAATATTTCTGTTACTTTCAATGGAAACGTGTTATTATGCTTACAAAAGGGTTATTTAAGCATAAACCACCATTTGTGAGTGAATTCCATTAGTTTTGAGCAATATAAACATTGTAAGGTAAAAATCACATTGTTGGTCAAAAAGTGCTTCTCTCGCTCTAAAAAGCATTTTGCACGCATAAAAACTTGACATGTGAATATTTCTGTTTCTTTCAATGGAAACGTGTTATTATGCTTACAAAAGGGTTATTTAAGCATAAACCACCATTTGGGAGTGAATTCCATTAGTTTTGAGCAATATCAAAATTGAAAGGTCAGAGTCACATTGTTGGTCAAAAAGTGCTTGTCTCGCTCTGAAAAGCATTTTGCACGCATAAAAACTTGACATGTGAATATTTCTGTTTCTTTCAATGGAAACGTGTTATTATGCTTACAAAAGGGTTATTTAAGCATAAACCACCATTTGGGAGTGAATTCCATTAGTTTTGAGCAATATCAAAATTGAAAGGTCAGAATCACATTTTTGGTCAAAAAGTGCTTCTCTCGCTCTGAAAAGCATTTTGCACACATAAAAACTTGACATGTGAATATTTCTGTTTCTTTCAATGGAAACGTGTTATTATGCTTACAAAAGGGTTATTTAAGCATAAACCACCATTTGGGAGTGAATTCCATTAGTTTTGAGCAATATCAAAATTGAAAGGTCAGAGTCACATTGTTGGTCAAAAAGTGCTTCTCTCGCTCTGAAAAGCATTTTGCACACATAAAAACTTGACATGTGAATATTTCTGTTTCTTTCAATGGAAACGTGTTATTATGCTTACAAAAGGGTTATTTAAGCATAAACCACCATTTGGGAGTGAATTCCATTAGTTTTGAGCAATATCAAAATTGAAAGGTCAGAGTCACATTGTTGGTCAAAAAGTGCTTCTCTCGCTCTGAAAAGCATTTTGCACACATAAAAACTTGACATGTGAATATTTCTGTTACTTTCAATGGAAACGTGTTATTATGCTTACAAAAGGGTTATTTAAGCAAAAACCACCATTTGGGAGTGAATTCCATTAGTTTTGAGCAATATCAAAATTGAAAGGTCAGAGTCACATTGTTGGTCAAAAAGTGCTTCTCTCGCTCTGAAAAGCATTTTGCACACATAAAAACTTGACATGTGAATATTTCTGTTACTTTCAATGGAAACGTGTTATTATGCTTACAAAAGGGTTATTTAAGCATAAACCACCATTTGGGAGTGAATTCCATTAGTTTTGAGCAATATCAACATTGTAAGGTAAAAATCACATTGTTGGTCAAAAAGTGCTTGTCTCGCTCTGAAAAGCATTTTGCACGCATAAAAACTTGACATGTGAATATTTCTGTTTCTTTCAATGGAAACGTGTTATTATGCTTACAAAAGGGTTATTTAAGCATAAACCACCATTTGGGAGTGAATTCCATTAGTTTTGAGCAATATCAAAATTGAAAGGTCAGAATAACATTGTTGGTCAAAAAGTGCTTCTCTCGCTCTGAAAAGCATTTTGCACGCATAAAAACTTGACATGTGAATATTTCTGTTTCTTTCAATGGAAACGTGTTATTATGCTTACAAAAGGTTTATTTAAGCATAAACCACCATTTGGGAGTGAATTCCATTAGTTTTGAGCAATATCAACATTGTAAGGTAAAAATCACATTGTTGGTCAAAAAGTGCTTCTCTCGCTCTGAAAAGCATTTTGCACGCATAAAAACTTGACATGTGAATATTTCTGTTTCTTTCAATGGAAACGTGTTATTATGCTTACGAAAGGGTTATTTAAGCATAAACCACCATTTGGGAGTGAATTCCATTAGTTTTGAGCAATATCAAAATTGAAAGGTCAGAATCACATTGTTGGTCAAAAAGTGCTTCTCTCGCTCTGAAAAGCATTTTGCACGCATAAAAACTTGACATGTGAATATTTCTGTTACTTTCAATGGAAACGTGTTATTATGCTTACAAAAGGGTTATTTAAGCATAAACCACCATTTGGGAGTGAATTCCATTAGTTTTGAGCAATATCAAAATTGAAAGGTCAGAATCACATTGTTGGTCAAAAAGTGCTTCTCTCGCTCTGAAAAGCATTTTGCACACATAAAAACTTGACATGTGAATATTTCTGTTTCTTTCAATTCAAACGTGTTATTATGCTTACAAAAGGGTTATTTAAGCATAAACCACCATTTGGGAGTGAATTCCATTAGTTTTGAGCAATATCAAAATTGAAAGGTCAGAATCACATTGTTGGTCAAAAAGTGCTTCTCTCGCTCTGAAAAGCATTTTGCACGCATAAAAACTTGACATGTGAATATTTCTGTTTCTTTCAATGGAAACGTGTTATTATGCTTACAAAAGGGTTATTTAAGCATAAACCACCATTTGGGAATGAATTCCATTAGTTTTGAGCAATATCAAAATTGAAAGGTCAGAATCACATTGTTGGTCAAAAAGTGCTTCTCTCGCTCTGAAAAGCATTTTGCACACATAAAAACTTGACATGTGAATATTTCTGTTACTTTCAATGGAAACGTGTTATTATGCTTACAAAAGGGTTATTTAAGCATAAACCACCATTTGGGAGTGAATTCCATTAGTTTTGAGCAATATCAACATTGTAAGGTAAAAATCACATTGTTGGTCAAAAAGTGCTTCTCTCGCCTGAAAAGCATTTTGCACGCATAAAAACTTGACATGTGAATATTTCTGTTTCTTTCAATGGAAACGTGTTATTATGCTTACAAAAGGGTTATTTAAGCATAAACCACCATTTGGGAGTGAATTCCATTAGTTTTGAGCAATATCAAAATTGAAAGGTCAGAATCACATTGTTGGTCAAAAAGTGCTTCTCTCGCTCTGAAAAGCATTTTGCACGCATAAAAACTTGACATGTGAATATTTCTGTTACTTTCAATGGAAACGTGTTATTATGCTTACAAAAGGGTTATTTAAGCATAAACCACCATTTGGGAGTGAATTCCATTAGTTTTGAGCAATATCAAAATTGAAAGGTCAGAATCACATTGTTGGTCAAAAAGTGCTTCTCTCGCTCTGAAAAGCATTTTGCACACATAAAAACTTGACATGTGAATATTTCTGTTACTTTCAATGGAAACGTGTTATTATGCTTACAAAAGGGTTATTTAAGCATAAACCACCATTTGGGAGTGAATTCCATTAGTTTTGAGCAATATCAACATTGTAAGGTAAAAATCACATTGTTGGTCAAAAAGTGCTTGTCTCGCTCTGAAAAGCATTTTGCACGCATAAAAACTTGACATGTGAATATTTCTGTTTCTTTCAATGGAAACGTGTTATTATGCTTACAAAAGGGTTATTTAAGCATAAACCACCATTTGGGAGTGAATTCCATTAGTTTTGAGCAATATCAAAATTGAAAGGTCAGAATCACATTGTTGGTCAAAAAGTGCTTCTCTCGCTCTGAAAAGCATTTTGCACGCATAAAAACTTGACATGTGAATATTTCTGTTTCTTTCAATGGAAACGTGTTATTATGCTTACAAAAGGTTTATTTAAGCATAAACCACCATTTGGGAGTGAATTCCATTAGTTTTGAGCAATATCAACATTGTAAGGTAAAAATCACATTGTTGGTCAAAAAGTGCTTCTCTCGCTCTGAAAAGCATTTTGCACGCATAAAAACTTGACATGTGAATATTTCTGTTTCTTTCAATGGAAACGTGTTATTATGCTTACAAAAGGGTTATTTAAGCATAAACCACCATTTGGGAGTGAATTCCATTAGTTTTGAGCAATATCAAAATTGAAAGGTCAGAATCACATTGTTGGTCAAAAAGTGCTTCTCTCGCTCTGAAAAGCATTTTGCACACATAAAAACTTGACATGTGAATATTTCTGTTACTTTCAATGGAAACGTGTTATTATGCTTACAAAAGGGTTATTTAAGCATAAACCACCATTTGGGAGTGAATTCCATTAGTTTTGAGCAATATCAACATTGTAAGGTAAAAATCACATTGTTGGTCAAAAAGTGCTTCTCTCGCCTGAAAAGCATTTTGCACGCATAAAAACTTGACATGTGAATATTTCTGTTTCTTTCAATGGAAACGTGTTATTATGCTTACAAAAGGGTTATTTAAGCATAAACCACCATTTGGGAGTGAATTCCATTAGTTTTGAGCAATATCAAAATTGAAAGGTCAGAATCACATTGTTGGTCAAAAAGTGCTTCTCTCACTCTGAAAAGCATTTTGCACGCATAAAAACTTGACATGTGAATATTTCTGTTACTTTCAATGGAAACGTGTTATTATGCTTACAAAAGGGTTATTTAAGCATAAACCACCATTTGGGAGTGAATTCCATTAGTTTTGATCAATATCAACATTGTAAGGTAAAAATCACATTGTTGGTCAAAAAGTGCTTCTCTCGCTCTGAAAAGCATTTTGCACGCATAAAAACTTGACATGTGAATATTTCTGTTTCTTTCAATGGAAACGTGTTATTATGCTTACAAAAGGGTTATTTAAGCATAAACCACCATTTGGGAGTGAATTCCATTAGTTTTGAGCAATGTCAAAATTGAAAGGTCAGAATCACATTGTTGGTCAAAAAGTGCTTCTCTCGCTCTGAAAAGCATTTTGCTCACATAAAAACTTGACATGTGAATATTTCTGTTACTTTCAATGGAAACGTGTTATTATGCTTACAAAAGGGTTATTTAAGCATAAACCACCATTTGTGAGTGAATTCCATTAGTTTTGAGCAATATAAACATTGTAAGGTAAAAATCACATTGTTGGTCAAAAAGTGCTTCTCTCGCTCTAAAAAGCATTTTGCACGCATAAAAACTTGACATGTGAATATTTCTGTTTCTTTCAATGGAAACGTGTTATTATGCTTACAAAAGGGTTATTTAAGCATAAACCACCATTTGGGAGTGAATTCCATTAGTTTTGAGCAATATCAAAATTGAAAGGTCAGAGTCACATTGTTGGTCAAAAAGTGCTTGTCTCGCTCTGAAAAGCATTTTGCACGCATAAAAACTTGACATGTGAATATTTCTGTTTCTTTCAATGGAAACGTGTTATTATGCTTACAAAAGGGTTATTTAAGCATAAACCACCATTTGGGAGTGAATTCCATTAGTTTTGAGCAATATCAAAATTGAAAGGTCAGAATCACATTTTTGGTCAAAAAGTGCTTCTCTCGCTCTGAAAAGCATTTTGCACACATAAAAACTTGACATGTGAATATTTCTGTTTCTTTCAATGGAAACGTGTTATTATGCTTACAAAAGGGTTATTTAAGCATAAACCACCATTTGGGAGTGAATTCCATTAGTTTTGAGCAATATCAAAATTGAAAGGTCAGAGTCACATTGTTGGTCAAAAAGTGCTTCTCTCGCTCTGAAAAGCATTTTGCACACATAAAAACTTGACATGTGAATATTTCTGTTACTTTCAATGGAAACGTGTTATTATGCTTACAAAAGGGTTATTTAAGCATAAACCACCGTTTGGGAGTGAATTCCATTAGTTTTGAGCAATATCAACATTGTAAGGTAAAAATCACATTGTTGGTCAAAAAGTGCTTCTCTCGCTCTGAAAAGCATTTTGCACACATAAAAACTTGACATGTGAATATTTCTGTTACTTTCAATGGAAACGCGTTATTATGCTTACAAAAGGGTTATTTAAGCATAAACCACCATTTGGGAGTGAATTCCATTAGTTTTGAGCAATATCAACATTGTAAGGTAAAAATCACATTGTTGGTCAAAAAGTGCTTCTCTCGCTCTGAAAAGCATTTTGCACGCATAAAAACTTGACATGTGAATATTTCTGTTTCTTTCAATGGAAACGTGTTATTATGCTTACAAAAGGGTTATTTAAGCATAAACCACCATTTGGGAGTGAATTCCATTAGTTTTGAGCAATATCAAAATTGAAAGGTCAGAATCACATTGTTGGTCAAAAAGTGCTTCTCTCGCTCTGAAAAGCATTTTGCACACATAAAAACTTGACATGTGAATATTTCTGTTACTTTCAATGGAAACGTGTTATTATGCTTACAAAAGGGTTATTTAAGCATAAACCACCATTTGGGAGTGAATTCCATTAGTTTTGAGCAATATCAAAATTGAAAGGTCAGAATCACATTGTTGGTCAAAAAGTGCTTCTCTCGCTCTGAAAAGCATTTTGCACAAATAAAAACTTGACATGTGAATATTTCTGTTACTTTCAATGGAAACGTGTTATTATGCTTACAAAAGGGTTATTTAAGCATAAACCACCATTTGGGAGTGAATTCCATTAGTTTTGAGCAATATCAACATTGTAAGGTAAAAATCACATTGTTGGTCAAAAAGTGCTTCTCTCGCTCTGAAAAGCATTTTGCACGCATAAAAACTTGACATGTGAATATTTCTGTTTCTTTCAATGGAAACGTGTTATTATGCTTACAAAAGGGTTATTTAAGCATAAACCACCATTTGGGAGTGAATTCCATTAGTTTTGAGCAATATCAAAATTGAAAGGTCAGAATCACATTGTTGGTCAAAAAGTGCTTCTCTCGCTCTGAAAAGCATTTTGCACACATAAAAACTTGACATGTGAATATTTCTGTTACTTTCAATGGAAACGTGTTATTATGCTTACAAAAGGGTTATTTAAGCATAAACCACCATTTGGGAGTGAATTCCATTAGTTTTGATCAATATCAACATTGTAAGGTAAAAATCACATTGTTGGTCAAAAAGTGCTTCTCTCGCTCTGAAAAGCATTTTGCACGCATAAAAACTTGACATGTGAATATTTCTGTTTCTTTCAATGGAAACGTGTTATTATGCTTACAAAAGGGTTATTTAAGCATAAACCACCATTTGGGAGTGAATTCCATTAGTTTTGAGCAATATCAAAATTGAAAGGTCAGAATCACATTGTTGGTCAAAAAGTGCTTCTCTCGCTCTGAAAAGCATTTTGCACACATAAAAACTTGACATGTGAATATTTCTGTTACTTTCAATGGAAACGTGTTATTATGCTTACAAAAGGGTTATTTAAGCATAAACCACCATTTGTGAGTGAATTCCATTAGTTTTGAGCAATATCAACATTGTAAGGTAAAAATCACATTGTTGGTCAAAAAGTGCTTCTCTCGCTCTGAAAAGCATTTTGCACGCATAAAAACTTGACATGTGAATATTTCTGTTTCTTTCAATTCAAACGTGTTATTATGCTTACAAAAGGGTTATTTAAGCATAAACCACCATTTGGGAGTGAATTCCATTAGTTTTGAGCAATATCAAAATTGAAAGGTCAGAATCACATTGTTGGTCAAAAAGTGCTTCTCTCGCTCTGAAAAGCATTTTGCACACATAAAAACTTGACATGTGAATATTTCTGTTACTTTCAATGGAAACGTGTTATTATGCTTACAAAAGGGTTATTTAAGCATAAACCACCATTTGGGAGTGAATTCCATTAGTTTTGATCAATATCAACATTGTAAGGTAAAAATCACATTGTTGGTCAAAAAGTGCTTCTCTCGCTCTGAAAAGCATTTTGCACGCATAAAAACTTGACATGTGAATATTTCTGTTTCTTTCAATGGAAACGTGTTATTATGCTTACAAAAGGGTTATTTAAGCATAAACCACCATTTGGGAGTGAATTCCATTAGTTTTGAGCAATATCAAAATTGAAAGGTCAGAATCACATTGTTGGTCAAAAAGTGCTTCTCTCGCTCTGAAAAGCATTTTGCACACATAAAAACTTGACATGTGAATATTTCTGTTACTTTCAATGGAAACGTGTTATTATGCTTACAAAAGGGTTATTTAAGCATAAACCACCATTTGGGAGTGAATTCCATTAGTTTTGAGCAATATCAACATTGTAAGGTAAAAATCACATTGTTGGTCAAAAAGTGCTTGTCTCGCTCTGAAAAGCATTTTGCACGCATAAAAACTTGACATGTGAATATTTCTGTTTCTTTCAATGGAAACGTGTTATTATGCTTACAAAAGGGTTATTTAAGCATAAACCACCATTTGGGAGTGAATTCCATTAGTTTTGAGCAATATCAAAATTGAAAGGTCAGAATCACATTGTTGGTCAAAAAGTGCTTCTCTCGCTCTGAAAAGCATTTTGCACGCATAAAAACTTGACATGTGAATATTTCTGTTTCTTTCAATGGAAACGTGTTATTATGCTTACAAAAGGTTTATTTAAGCATAAACCACCATTTGGGAGTGAATTCCATTAGTTTTGAGCAATATCAACATTGTAAGGTAAAAATCACATTGTTGGTCAAAAAGTGCTTCTCTCGCTCTGAAAAGCATTTTGCACGCATAAAAACTTGACATGTGAATATTTCTGTTTCTTTCAATGGAAACGTGTTATTATGCTTACAAAAGGGTTATTTAAGCATAAACCACCATTTGGGAGTGAATTCCATTAGTTTTGAGCAATATCAAATTGAAAGGTCAGAATCACATTGTTGGTCAAAAAGTGCTTCTCTCGCTCTGAAAGCATTTTGCACACATAAAAACTTGACATGTGAATATTTCTGTTACTTTCAATGGAAACGTGTTATTATGCTTACAAAAGGGTTATTTAAGCATAAACCACCATTTGGAGTGAATTCCATTAGTTTTGAGCAATATCAACATTGTAAGGTAAAAATCACATTGTTGGTCAAAAAGTGCTTCTCTCGCCTGAAAAGCATTTTGCACGTATAAAAAACTTGACATGTGAATATTTCTGTTTTCTTTCAATGGAAACGTGTTATTATGCTTACAAAAGGGTTATTTAAGCATAAACCACCATTTGGGAGTGAATTCCATTAGTTTTGAGCAATATCAAAATTGAAAGGTCAGAATCACATTGTTGGTCAAAAAGTGCTTCTCTCACTCTGAAAAGCATTTTGC
Organism: Pollachius pollachius; assembly: GCF_949987615.1. Lineage (NCBI taxonomy): Eukaryota > Metazoa > Chordata > Actinopteri > Gadiformes > Gadidae > Pollachius > Pollachius pollachius. The sequence continues at coordinate 25,500 of NW_027641472.1, forward strand.
ACGCATAAAAACTTGACATGTGAATATTTCTGTTACTTCAATGGAAACGTGTTATTATGCTTACAAAAGGGTTATTTAAGCATAAACCACCATTTGGGAGTGAATTCCATTAGTTTTGATCAATATCAACATTGTAAGGTAAAAATCACATTGTTGGTCAAAAAGTGCTTCTCTCGCTCTGAAAAGCATTTTGCACGCATAAAAACTTGACATGTGAATATTTCTGTTTCTTTCAATGGAAACGTGTTATTATGCTTACAAAAGGGTTATTTAAGCATAAACCACCATTTGGGAGTGAATTCCATTAGTTTTGAGCAATATCAAAATTGAAAGGTCAGAATCACATTGTTGGTCAAAAAGTGCTTCTCTCGCTCTGAAAAGCATTTTGCACACATAAAAACTTGACATGTGAATATTTCTGTTACTTTCAATGGAAACGTGTTATTATGCTTACAAAAGGGTTATTTAAGCATAAACCACCATTTGTGAGTGAATTCCATTAGTTTTGAGCAATATAAACATTGTAAGGTAAAAATCACATTGTTGGTCAAAAAGTGCTTCTCTCGCTCTAAAAAGCATTTTGCACGCATAAAAACTTGACATGTGAATATTTCTGTTTCTTTCAATGGAAACGTGTTATTATGCTTACAAAAGGGTTATTTAAGCATAAACCACCATTTGGGAGTGAATTCCATTAGTTTTGAGCAATATCAAAATTGAAAGGTCAGAGTCACATTGTTGGTCAAAAAGTGCTTCTCTCGCTCTGAAAAGCATTTTGCACGCATAAAAACTTGACATGTGAATATTTCTGTTTCTTTCAATGGAAACGTGTTATTATGCTTACAAAAGGGTTATTTAAGCATAAACCACCATTTGGGAGTGAATTCCATTAGTTTGAGCAATATCAAAATTGAAAGGTCAGAATCACATTTTTGGTCAAAAAGTGCTTCTCCTCGCTCTGAAAAGCATTTTGCACACATAAAAACTTGACATGTGAATATTTCTGTTACTTTCAATGGAAACGTGTTATTATGCTTACAAAAGGGTTATTTAAGCATAAACCACCATTTGGGAGTGAATTCCATTAGTTTTGATCAATATCAACATTGTAAGGTAAAAATCACATTGTTGGTCAAAAAGTGCTTCTCTCGCTCTGAAAAGCATTTTGCACGCATAAAAACTTGACATGTGAATATTTCTGTTTCTTTCAATGGAAACGTGTTATTATGCTTACAAAAGGGTTATTTAAGCATAAACCACCATTTGGCAGTGAATTCCATTAGTTTTGAGCAATATCAAAATTGAAAGGTCAGAATCACATTGTTGGTCAAAAAGTGCTTCTCTCGCTCTGAAAAGCATTTTGCACACATAAAAACTTGACATGTGAATATTTCTGTTACTTTCAATGGAAACGTGTTATTATGCTTACAAAAGGGTTATTTAAGCATAAACCACCATTTGGGAGTGAATTCCATTAGTTTTGATCAATATCAACATTGTAAGGTAAAAATCACATTGTTGGTCAAAAAGTGCTTCTCTCGCTCTGAAAAGCATTTTGCACGCATAAAAACTTGACATGTGAATATTTCTGTTTCTTTCAATGGAAACGTGTTATTATGCTTACAAAAGGGTTATTTAAGCATAAACCACCATTTGGGAGTGAATTCCATTAGTTTTGAGCAATATCAAAATTGAAAGGTCAGAGTCACATTGTTGGTCAAAAAGTGCTTCTCTCGCTCTGAAAAGCATTTTGCACACATAAAAACTTGACATGTGAATATTTCTGTTACTTTCAATGGAAACGTGTTATTATGCTTACAAAAGGGTTATTTAAGCATAAACCACCATTTGGGAGTGAATTCCATTAGTTTTGAGCAATATCAACATTGTAAGGTAAAAATCACATTGTTGGTCAAAAAGTGCTTCTCTCGCTCTGAAAAGCATTTTGCACACATAAAAACTTGACATGTGAATATTTCTGTTACTTTCAATGGAAACGTGTTATTATGCTTACAAAAGGGTTATTTAAGCATAAACCACCATTTGGGAGTGAATTCCATTAGTTTTGAGCAATATCAACATTGTAAGGTAAAAATCACATTGTTGGTCAAAAAGTGCTTCTCTCGCTCTGAAAAGCATTTTGCACGCATAAAAACTTGACATGTGAATATTTCTGTTTCTTTCAATGGAAACGTGTTATTATGCTTACAAAAGGGTTATTTAAGCATAAACCACCATTTGGGAGTGAATTCCATTAGTTTTGAGCAATATCAAAATTGAAAGGTCAGAATCACATTGTTGGTCAAAAAGTGCTTCTCTCGCTCTGAAAAGCATTTTGCACACATAAAAACTTGACATGTGAATATTTCTGTTACTTTCAATGGAAACGTGTTATTATGCTTACAAAAGGGTTATTTAAGCATAAACCACCATTTGGGAGTGAATTCCATTAGTTTTGAGCAATATCAAAATTGAAAGGTCAGAATCACATTGTTGGTCAAAAAGTGCTTCTCTCGCTCTGAAAAGCATTTTGCACAAATAAAAACTTGACATGTGAATATTTCTGTTACTTTCAATGGAAACGTGTTATTATGCTTACAAAAGGGTTATTTAAGCATAAACCACCATTTGGGAGTGAATTCCATTAGTTTTGAGCAATATCAACATTGTAAGGTAAAAATCACATTGTTGGTCAAAAAGTGCTTCTCTCGCTCTGAAAAGCATTTTGCACGCATAAAAACTTGACATGTGAATATTTCTGTTTCTTTCAATTCAAACGTGTTATTATGCTTACAAAAGGGTTATTTAAGCATAAACCACCATTTGGGAGTGAATTCCATTAGTTTTGAGCAATATCAAAATTGAAAGGTCAGAATCACATTGTTGGTCAAAAAGTGCTTCTCTCGCTCTGAAAAGCATTTTGCACACATAAAAACTTGACATGTGAATATTTCTGTTACTTTCAATGGAAACGTGTTATTATGCTTACAAAAGGGTTATTTAAGCATAAACCACCATTTGGGAGTGAATTCCATTAGTTTTGATCAATATCAACATTGTAAGGTAAAAATCACATTGTTGGTCAAAAAGTGCTTCTCTCGCTCTGAAAAGCATTTTGCACGCATAAAAACTTGACATGTGAATATTTCTGTTTCTTTCAATGGAAACGTGTTATTATGCTTACAAAAGGGTTATTTAAGCATAAACCACCATTTGGGAGTGAATTCCATTAGTTTTGAGCAATATCAAAATTGTAAGGTCAGAATCACATTGTTGGTCAAAAAGTGCTTCTCTCGCTCTGAAAAGCATTTTGCACACATAAAAACTTGACATGTGAATATTTCTGTTACTTTCAATGGAAACGTGTTATTATGCTTACAAAAGGGTTATTTAAGCATAAACCACCATTTGTGAGTGAATTCCATTAGTTTTGAGCAATATCAACATTGTAAGGTAAAAATCACATTGTTGGTCAAAAAGTGCTTCTCTCGCTCTGAAAAGCATTTTGCACGCATAAAAACTTGACATGTGAATATTTCTGTTTCTTTCAATTCAAACGTGTTATTATGCTTACAAAAGGGTTATTTAAGCATAAACCACCATTTGGGAGTGAATTCCATTAGTTTTGAGCAATATCAAAATTGAAAGGTCAGAATCACATTGTTGGTCAAAAAGTGCTTCTCTCGCTCTGAAAAGCATTTTGCACACATAAAAACTTGACATGTGAATATTTCTGTTACTTTCAATGGAAACGTGTTATTATGCTTACAAAAGGGTTATTTAAGCATAAACCACCATTTGGGAGTGAATTCCATTAGTTTTGATCAATATCAACATTGTAAGGTAAAAATCACATTGTTGGTCAAAAAGTGCTTCTCTCGCTCTGAAAAGCATTTTGCACGCATAAAAACTTGACATGTGAATATTTCTGTTTCTTTCAATGGAAACGTGTTATTATGCTTACAAAAGGGTTATTTAAGCATAAACCACCATTTGGGAGTGAATTCCATTAGTTTTGAGCAATATCAAAATTGAAAGGTCAGAATCACATTGTTGGTCAAAAAGTGCTTCTCTCGCTCTGAAAAGCATTTTGCACACATAAAAACTTGACATGTGAATATTTCTGTTACTTTCAATGGAAACGTGTTATTATGCTTACAAAAGGGTTATTTAAGCATAAACCACCATTTGTGAGTGAATTCCATTAGTTTTGAGCAATATCAACATTGTAATGTAAAAATCACATTGTTGGTCAAAAAGTGCTTCTCTCGCTCTGAAAAGCATTTTGCACGCATAAAAACTTGACATGTGAATATTTCTGTTTCTTTCAATGGAAACGTGTTATTATGCTTACAAAAGGGTTATTTAAGCATAAACCACCATTTGGGAGTGAATTCCATTAGTTTTGAGCAATATCAAAATTGAAAGGTCAGAATCACATTGTTGGTCAAAAAGTGCTTCTCTCGCTCTGAAAAGCATTTTGCACACATAAAAACTTGACATGTGAATATTTCTGTTACTTTCAATGGAAACGTGTTATTATGCTTACAAAAGGGTTATTTAAGCATAAACCACCATTTGTGAGTGAATTCCATTAGTTTTGAGCAATATCAACATTGTAAGGTAAAAATCACATTGTTGGTCAAAAAGTGCTTCTCTCGCTCTGAAAAGCATTTTGCACGCATAAAAACTTGACATGTGAATATTTCTGTTACTTTCAATGGAAACGTGTTATTATGCTTACAAAAGGGTTATTTAAGCATAAACCACCATTTGGGAGTGAATTCCATTAGTTTTGATCAATATCAACATTGTAAGGTAAAAATCACATTGTTGGTCAAAAAGTGCTTCTCTCGCTCTGAAAAGCATTTTGCACGCATAAAAACTTGACATGTGAATATTTCTGTTTCTTTCAATGGAAACATGTTATTATGCTTACAAAAGGGTTATTTAAGCATAAACCACCATTTGGGAGTGAATTCCATTAGTTTTGAGCAATATCAAAATTGAAAGGTCAGAATCACATTGTTGGTCAAAAAGTGCTTCTCTCGCTCTGAAAAGCATTTTGCACACATAAAAACTTGACATGTGAATATTTCTGTTACTTTCAATGGAAACGTGTTATTATGCTTACAAAAGGGTTATTTAAGCATAAACCACCATTTGTGAGTGAATTCCATTAGTTTTGAGCAATATCAACATTGTAATGTAAAAATCACATTGTTGGTCAAAAAGTGCTTCTCTCGCTCTGAAAAGCATTTTGCACGCATAAAAACTTGACATGTGAATATTTCTGTTTCTTTCAATGGAAACGTGTTATTATGCTTACAAAAGGGTTATTTAAGCATAAACCACCATTTGGGAGTGAATTCCATTAGTTTTGAGCAATATCAAAATTGAAAGGTCAGAATCACATTTTTGGTCAAAAAGTGCTTCTCTCGCTCTGAAAAGCATTTTGCACACATAAAAACTTGACATGTGAATATTTCTGTTACTTTCAATGGAAACGTGTTATTATGCTTACAAAAGGGTTATTTAAGCATAAACCACCATTTGGGAGTGAATTCCATTAGTTTTGATCAATATCAACATTGTAAGGTAAAAATCACATTGTTGGTCAAAAAGTGCTTCTCTCGCTCTGCAAAGCATTTTGCACGCATAAAAACTTGACATGTGAATATTTCTGTTTCTTTCAATGGAAACGTGTTATTATGCTTACAAAAGGGTTATTTAAGCATAAACCACCATTTGGGAGTGAATTCCATTAGTTTTGAGCAATATCAAAATTGAAAGGTCAGAATCACATTGTTGGTCAAAAAGTGCTTCTCTCGCTCTGAAAAGCATTTTGCACACATAAAAACTTGACATGTGAATATTTATGTTACTTTCAATGGAAACGTGTTATTATGCTTACAAAAGGGTTATTTAAGCATAAACCACCATTTGGGAGTGAATTCCATTAGTTTTGAGCAATATCAACATTGTAAGGTAAAAATCACATTGTTGGTCAAAAAGTGCTTCTCTCGCTCTGAAAAGCATTTTGCACGCATAAAAACTTGACATGTGAATATTTCTGTTTCTTTCAATGGAAACGTGTTATTATGCTTACAAAAGGGTTATTTAAGCATAAACCACCATTTGGGAGTGAATTCCATTAGTTTTGAGCAATATCAAAATTGAAAGGTCAGAGTCACATTGTTGGTCAAAAAGTGCTTCTCTCGCTCTGAAAAGCATTTTGCACACATAAAAACTTGACATGTGAATATTTCTGTTACTTTCAATGGAAACGTGTTATTATGCTTACAAAAGGGTTATTTAAGCATAAACCACCATTTGTGAGTGAATTCCATTAGTTTTGAGCAATATCAACATTGTAAGGTAAAAATCACATTGTTGGTCAAAAAGTGCTTCTCTCGCTCTGAAAAGCATTTTGCACGCATAAAAACTTGACATGTGAATATTTCTGTTTCTTTCAATTCAAACGTGTTATTATGCTTACAAAAGGGTTATTTAAGCATAAACCACCATTTGGGAGTGAATTCCATTAGTTTTGAGCAATATCAAAATTGAAAGGTCAGAATCACATTGTTGGTCAAAAAGTGCTTCTCTCGCTCTGAAAAGCATTTTGCACACATAAAAACTTGACATGTGAATATTTCTGTTACTTTCAATGGAAACGTGTTATTATGCTTACAAAAGGGTTATTTAAGCATAAACCACCATTTGGGAGTGAATTCCATTAGTTTTGATCAATATCAACATTGTAAGGTAAAAATCACATTGTTGGTCAAAAAGTGCTTCTCTCGCTCTGAAAAGCATTTTGCACGCATAAAAACTTGACATGTGAATATTTCTGTTTCTTTCAATGGAAACGTGTTATTATGCTTACAAAAGGGTTATTTAAGCATAAACCACCATTTGGGAGTGAATTCCATTAGTTTTGAGCAATATCAAAATTGAAAGGTCAGAATCACATTGTTGGTCAAAAAGTGCTTCTCTCGCTCTGAAAAGCATTTTGCACACATAAAAACTTGACATGTGAATATTTCTGTTACTTTCAATGGAAACGTGTTATTATGCTTACAAAAGGGTTATTTAAGCATAAACCACCATTTGTGAGTGAATTCCATTAGTTTTGAGCAATATCAACATTGTAATGTAAAAATCACATTGTTGGTCAAAAAGTGCTTCTCTCGCTCTGAAAAGCATTTTGCACGCATAAAAACTTGACATGTGAATATTTCTGTTTCTTTCAATGGAAACGTGTTATTATGCTTACAAAAGGGTTATTTAAGCATAAACCACCATTTGGGAGTGAATTCCATTAGTTTTGAGCAATATCAAAATTGAAAGGTCAGAATCACATTGTTGGTCAAAAAGTGCTTCTCTCGCTCTGAAAAGCATTTTGCACACATAAAAACTTGACATGTGAATATTTCTGTTACTTTCAATGGAAACGTGTTATTATGCTTACAAAAGGGTTATTTAAGCATAAACCACCATTTGTGAGTGAATTCCATTAGTTTTGAGCAATATCAACATTGTAAGGTAAAAATCACATTGTTGGTCAAAAAGTGCTTCTCTCGCTCTGAAAAGCATTTTGCACGCATAAAAACTTGACATGTGAATATTTCTGTTTCTTTCAATTCAAACGTGTTATTATGCTTACAAAAGGGTTATTTAAGCATAAACCACCATTTGGGAGTGAATTCCATTAGTTTTGAGCAATATCAAAATTGAAAGGTCAGAATCACATTGTTGGTCAAAAAGTGCTTCTCTCGCTCTGAAAAGCATTTTGCTAACATAAAAACTTGACATGTGAATATTTCTGTTACTTTCAATGGAAACGTGTTATTATGCTTACAAAAGGGTTATTTAAGCATAAACCACCATTTGGGAGTGAATTCCATTAGTTTTGATCAATATCAACATTGTAAGGTAAAAATCACATTGTTGGTCAAAAAGTGCTTCTCTCGCTCTGAAAAGCATTTTGCACGCATAAAAACTTGACATGTGAATATTTCTGTTTCTTTCAATGGAAACGTGTTATTATGCTTACAAAAGGGTTATTTAAGCATAAACCAACATTTGGGAGTGAATTCCATTAGTTTTGAGCAATATCAAAATTGAAAGGTCAGAATCACATTGTTGGTCAAAAAGTGCTTCTCTCGCTCTGAAAAGCATTTTGCACACATAAAAACTTGACATGTGAATATTTCTGTTACTTTCAATGGAAACGTGTTATTATGCTTACAAAAGGGTTATTTAAGCATAAACCACCATTTGTGAGTGAATTCCATTAGTTTTGAGCAATATCAACATTGTAATGTAAAAATCACATTGTTGGTCAAAAAGTGCTTCTCTCGCTCTGAAAAGCATTTTGCACGCATAAAAACTTGACATGTGAATATTTCTGTTTCTTTCAATGGAAACGTGTTATTATGCTTACAAAAGGGTTATTTAAGCATAAACCACCATTTGGGAGTGAATTCCATTAGTTTTGAGCAATATCAAAATTGAAAGGTCAGAATCACATTTTTGGTCAAAAAGTGCTTCTCTCGCTCTGAAAAGCATTTTGCACACATAAAAACTTGACATGTGAATATTTCTGTTACTTTCAATGGAAACGTGTTATTATGCTTACAAAAGGGTTATTTAAGCATAAACCACCATTTGGGAGTGAATTCCATTAGTTTTGATCAATATCAACATTGTAAGGTAAAAATCACATTGTTGGTCAAAAAGTGCTTCTCTCGCTCTGCAAAGCATTTTGCACGCATAAAAACTTGACATGTGAATATTTCTGTTTCTTTCAATGGAAACGTGTTATTATGCTTACAAAAGGGTTATTTAAGCATAAACCACCATTTGGGAGTGAATTCCATTAGTTTTGAGCAATATCAAAATTGAAAGGTCAGAATCACATTGTTGGTCAAAAAGTGCTTCTCTCGCTCTGAAAAGCATTTTGCACACATAAAAACTTGACATGTGAATATTTATGTTACTTTCAATGGAAACGTGTTATTATGCTTACAAAAGGGTTATTTAAGCATAAACCACCATTTGGGAGTGAATTCCATTAGTTTTGAGCAATATCAACATTGTAAGGTAAAAATCACATTGTTGGTCAAAAAGTGCTTCTCTCGCTCTGAAAAGCATTTTGCACGCATAAAAACTTGACATGTGAATATTTCTGTTTCTTTCAATGGAAACGTGTTATTATGCTTACAAAAGGGTTATTTAAGCATAAACCACCATTTGGGAGTGAATTCCATTAGTTTTGAGCAATATCAAAATTGAAAGGTCAGAGTCACATTGTTGGTCAAAAAGTGCTTCTCTCGCTCTGAAAAGCATTTTGCACACATAAAAACTTGACATGTGAATATTTCTGTTACTTTCAATGGAAACGTGTTATTATGCTTACAAAAGGGTTATTAAAGCATAAACCACCATTTGGGAGTGAATTCCATTAGTTTTGAGCAATATCAACATTGTAAGGTAAAAATCACATTGTTGGTCAAAAAGTGCTTCTCTCGCTCTGAAAAGCATTTTGCACGCATAAAAACTTGACATGTGAATATTTCTGTTTCTTTCAATGGAAACGTGTTATTATGCTTACAAAAGGGTTATTTAAGCATAAACCACCATTTGGGAGTGAATTCCATTAATTTTGAGCAATATCAAAATTGAAAGGTCAGAATCACATTGTTGGTCAAAAAGTGCTTCTCTCGCTCTGAAAAGCATTTTGCACGCATAAAAACTTGACATGTGAATATTTCTGTTACTTTCAATGGAAACGTGTTATTATGCTTACAAAAGGGTTATTTAAGCATAAACCACCATTTGGGAGTGAATTCCATTAGTTTTGAGCAATATCAACATTGTAAGGTAAAAATCACATTGTTGGTCAAAAAGTGCTTCTCTCGCTCTGAAAAGCATTTTGCACGCATAAAAACTTGACATGTGAATATTTCTGTTTCTTTCAATTCAAACGTGTTATTATGCTTACAAAAGGGTTATTTAAGCATAAACCACCATTTGGGAGTGAATTCCATTAGTTTTGAGCAATATCAAAATTGAAAGGTCAGAATCACATTGTTGGTCAAAAAGTGCTTCTCTCGCTCTGAAAAGCATTTTGCACGCATAAAAACTTGACATGTGAATATTTCTGTTTCTTTCAATGGAAACGTGTTATTATGCTTACAAAAGGTTTATTTAAGCATAAACCACCATTTGGGAGTGAATTCCATTAGTTTTGAGCAATATCAACATTGTAAGGTAAAAATCACATTGTTGGTCAAAAAGTGCTTCTCTCGCTCTGAAAAGCATTTTGCACGCATAAAAACTTGACATGTGAATATTTCTGTTTCTTTCAATGGAAACGTGTTATTATGCTTACAAAAGAGTTATTTAAGCATAAACCACCATTTGGGAGTGAATTCCATTAGTTTTGAGCAATATCAAAATTGAAAGGTCAGAATCACATTGTTGGTCAAAAAGTGCTTCTCTCGCTCTGAAAAGCATTTTGCACGCATAAAAACTTGACATGTGAATATTTCTGTTACTTTCAATGGAAACGTGTTATTATGCTTACAAAAGGGTTATTTAAGCATAAACCACCATTTGGGAGTGAATTCCATTAGTTTTGAGCAATATCAAAATTGAAAGGTCAGAATCACATTGTTGGTCAAAAAGTGCTTCTCTCGCTCTGAAAAGCATTTTGCACACATAAAAACTTGACATGTGAATATTTCTGTTACTTTCAATGGAAACGTGTTATTATGCTTACAAAAGGGTTATTTAAGCATAAACCACCATTTGGGAGTGAATTCCATTAGTTTTGAGCAATATCAACATTGTAAGGTAAAAATCACATTGTTGGTCAAAAAGTGCTTGTCTCGCTCTGAAAAGCATTTTGCACGCATAAAAACTTGACATGTGAATATTTCTGTTTCTTTCAATGGAAACGTGTTATTATGCTTACAAAAGGGTTATTTAAGCATAAACCACCATTTGGGAGTGAATTCCATTAGTTTTGAGCAATATCAAAATTGAAAGGTCAGAATAACATTGTTGGTCAAAAAGTGCTTCTCTCGCTCTGAAAAGCATTTTGCACGCATAAAAACTTGACATGTGAATATTTCTGTTTCTTTCAATGGAAACGTGTTATTATGCTTACAAAAGGTTTATTTAAGCATAAACCACCATTTGGGAGTGAATTCCATTAGTTTTGAGCAATATCAACATTGTAAGGTAAAAATCACATTGTTGGTCAAAAAGTGCTTCTCTCGCTCTGAAAAGCATTTTGCACGCATAAAAACTTGACATGTGAATATTTCTGTTTCTTTCAATGGAAACGTGTTATTATGCTTACAAAAGGGTTATTTAAGCATAAACCACCATTTGGGAGTGAATTCCATTAGTTTTGAGCAATATCAAAATTGAAAGGTCAGAATCACATTGTTGGTCAAAAAGTGCTTCTCTCGCTCTGAAAAGCATTTTGCACACATAAAAACTTGACATGTGAATATTTCTGTTACTTTCAATGGAAACGTGTTATTATGCTTACAAAAGGGTTATTTAAGCATAAACCACCATTTGGGAGTGAATTCCATTAGTTTTGAGCAATATCAACATTGTAAGGTAAAAATCACATTGTTGGTCAAAAAGTCCTTCTCTCGCCTGAAAAGCATTTTGCACGCATAAAAACTTGACATGTGAATATTTCTGTTTCTTTCAATGGAAACGTGTTATTATGCTTACAAAAGGGTTATTTAAGCATAAACCACCATTTGGGAGTGAATTCCATTAGTTTTGAGCAATATCAAAATTGAAAGGTCAGAATCACATTGTTGGTCAAAAAGTGCTTCTCTCGCTCTGAAAAGCATTTTGCACACATAAAAACTTGACATGTGAATATTTCTGTTACTTTCAATGGAAACGTGTTATTATGCTTACAAAAGGGTTATTTAAGCATAAACCACCATTTGGGAGTGAATTCCATTAGTTTTGAGCAATATCAAAATTGAAAGGTCAGAATCACATTGTTGGTCAAAAAGTGCTTCTCTCGCTCTGAAAAGCATTTTGCACACATAAAAACTTGACATGTGAATATTTCTGTTACTTTCAATGGAAACGTGTTATTATGCTTACAAAAGGGTTATTTAAGCATAAACCACCATTTGTGAGTGAATTCCATTAGTTTTGAGCAATATCAACATTGTAAGGTAAAAATCACATTGTTGGTCAAAAAGTGCTTCTCTCGCTCTGAAAAGCATTTTGCACGCATAAAAACTTGACATGTGAATATTTCTGTTTCTTTCAATTCAAACGTGTTATTATGCTTACAAAAGGGTTATTTAAGCATAAACCACCATTTGGGAGTGAATTCCATTAGTTTTGAGCAATATCAAAATTGAAAGGTCAGAATCACATTGTTGGTCAAAAAGTGCTTCTCTCGCTCTGAAAAGCATTTTGCACACATAAAAACTTGACATGTGAATATTTCTGTTACTTTCAATGGAAACGTGTTATTATGCTTACAAAAGGGTTATTTAAGCATAAACCACCATTTGGGAGTGAATTCCATTAGTTTTGATCAATATCAACATTGTAAGGTAAAAATCACATTGTTGGTCAAAAAGTGCTTCTCTCGCTCTGAAAAGCATTTTGCACGCATAAAAACTTGACATGTGAATATTTCTGTTTCTTTCAATGGAAACGTGTTATTATGCTTACAAAAGGGTTATTTAAGCATAAACCACCATTTGGGAGTGAATTCCATTAGTTTTGAGCAATATCAAAATTGAAAGGTCAGAATCACATTGTTGGTCAAAAAGTGCTTCTCTCGCTCTGAAAAGCATTTTGCACACATAAAAACTTGACATGTGAATATTTCTGTTACTTTCAATGGAAACGTGTTATTATGCTTACAAAAGGGTTATTTAAGCATAAACCACCATTTGGGAGTGAATTCCATTAGTTTTGAGCAATATCAACATTGTAAGGTAAAAATCACATTGTTGGTCAAAAAGTGCTTGTCTCGCTCTGAAAAGCATTTTGCACGCATAAAAACTTGACATGTGAATATTTCTGTTTCTTTCAATGGAAACGTGTTATTATGCTTACAAAAGGGTTATTTAAGCATAAACCACCATTTGGGAGTGAATTCCATTAGTTTTGAGCAATATCAAAATTGAAAGGTCAGAATCACATTGTTGGTCAAAAAGTGCTTCTCTCGCTCTGAAAAGCATTTTGCACGCATAAAAACTTGACATGTGAATATTTCTGTTTCTTTCAATGGAAACGTGTTATTATGCTTACAAAAGGTTTATTTAAGCATAAACCACCATTTGGGAGTGAATTCCATTAGTTTTGAGCAATATCAACATTGTAAGGTAAAAATCACATTGTTGGTCAAAAAGTGCTTCTCTCGCTCTGAAAAGCATTTTGCACGCATAAAAACTTGACATGTGAATATTTCTGTTTCTTTCAATGGAAACGTGTTATTATGCTTACAAAAGGGTTATTTAAGCATAAACCACCATTTGGGAGTGAATTCCATTAGTTTTGAGCAATATCAAAATTGAAAGGTCAGAATCACATTGTTGGTCAAAAAGTGCTTCTCTCGCTCTGAAAAGCATTTTGCACACATAAAAACTTGACATGTGAATATTTCTGTTACTTTCAATGGAAACGTGTTATTATGCTTACAAAAGGGTTATTTAAGCATAAACCACCATTTGGGAGTGAATTCCATTAGTTTTGAGCAATATCAACATTGTAAGGTAAAAATCACATTGTTGGTCAAAAAGTGCTTCTCTCGCCTGAAAAGCATTTTGCACGTATAAAAACTTGACATGTGAATATTTCTGTTTCTTTCAATGGAAACGTGTTATTATGCTTACAAAAGGGTTATTTAAGCATAAACCACCATTTGGGAGTGAATTCCATTAGTTTTGAGCAATATCAAAATTGAAAGGTCAGAATCACATTGTTGGTCAAAAAGTGCTTCTCTCACTCTGAAAAGCATTTTGCACGCATAAAAACTTGACATGTGAATATTTCTGTTACTTTCAATGGAAACGTGTTATTATGCTTACAAAAGGGTTATTTAAGCATAAACCACCATTTGGGAGTGAATTCCATTAGTTTTGATCAATATCAACATTGTAAGGTAAAAATCACATTGTTGGTCAAAAAGTGCTTCTCTCGCTCTGAAAAGCATTTTGCACGCATAAAAACTTGACATGTGAATATTTCTGTTTCTTTCAATGGAAACGTGTTATTATGCTTACAAAAGGGTTATTTAAGCATAAACCACCATTTGGGAGTGAATTCCATTAGTTTTGAGCAATATCAAAATTGAAAGGTCAGAATCACATTGTTGGTCAAAAAGTGCTTCTCTCGCTCTGAAAAGCATTTTGCACACATAAAAACTTGACATGTGAATATTTCTGTTACTTTCAATGGAAACGTGTTATTATGCTTACAAAAGGGTTATTTAAGCATAAACCACCATTTGTGAGTGAATTCCATTAGTTTTGAGCAATATAAACATTGTAAGGTAAAAATCACATTGTTGGTCAAAAAGTGCTTCTCTCGCTCTAAAAAGCATTTTGCACGCATAAAAACTTGACATGTGAATATTTCTGTTTCTTTCAATGGAAACGTGTTATTATGCTTACAAAAGGGTTATTTAAGCATAAACCACCATTTGGGAGTGAATTCCATTAGTTTTGAGCAATATCAAAATTGAAAGGTCAGAGTCACATTGTTGGTCAAAAAGTGCTTCTCTCGCTCTGAAAAGCATTTTGCACGCATAAAAACTTGACATGTGAATATTTCTGTTTCTTTCAATGGAAACGTGTTATTATGCTTACAAAAGGGTTATTTAAGCATAAACCACCATTTGGGAGTGAATTCCATTAGTTTTGAGCAATATCAAAATTGAAAGGTCAGAATCACATTTTTGGTCAAAAAGTGCTTCTCTCGCTCTGAAAAGCATTTTGCACACATAAAAACTTGACATGTGAATATTTCTGTTACTTTCAATGGAAACGTGTTATTATGCTTACAAAAGGGTTATTTAAGCATAAACCACCATTTGGGAGTGAATTCCATTAGTTTTGATCAATATCAACATTGTAAGGTAAAAATCACATTGTTGGTCAAAAAGTGCTTCTCTCGCTCTGAAAAGCATTTTGCACGCATAAAAACTTGACATGTGAATATTTCTGTTTCTTTCAATGGAAACGTGTTATTATGCTTACAAAAGGGTTATTTAAGCATAAACCACCATTTGGGAGTGAATTCCATTAGTTTTGAGCAATATCAAAATTGAAAGGTCAGAATCACATTGTTGGTCAAAAAGTGCTTCTCTCGCTCTGAAAAGCATTTTGCACACATAAAAACTTGACATGTGAATATTTCTGTTACTTTCAATGGAAACGTGTTATTATGCTTACAAAAGGGTTATTTAAGCATAAACCACCATTTGGGAGTGAATTCCATTAGTTTTGATCAATATCAACATTGTAAGGTAAAAATCACATTGTTGGTCAAAAAGTGCTTCTCTCGCTCTGAAAAGCATTTTGCACGCATAAAAACTTGACATGTGAATATTTCTGTTTCTTTCAATGGAAACGTGTTATTATGCTTACAAAAGGGTTATTTAAGCATAAACCACCATTTGGGAGTGAATTCCATTAGTTTTGAGCAATATCAAAATTGAAAGGTCAGAGTCACATTGTTGGTCAAAAAGTGCTTCTCTCGCTCTGAAAAGCATTTTGCACACATAAAAACTTGACATGTGAATATTTCTGTTACTTTCAATGGAAACGTGTTATTATGCTTACAAAAGGGTTATTTAAGCATAAACCACCATTTGGGAGTGAATTCCATTAGTTTTGAGCAATATCAACATTGTAAGGTAAAAATCACATTGTTGGTCAAAAAGTGCTTCTCTCGCTCTGAAAAGCATTTTGCACACATAAAAACTTGACATGTGAATATTTCTGTTACTTTCAATGGAAACGTGTTATTATGCTTACAAAAGGGTTATTTAAGCATAAACCACCATTTGGGAGTGAATTCCATTAGTTTTGAGCAATATCAACATTGTAAGGTAAAAATCACATTGTTGGTCAAAAAGTGCTTCTCTCGCTCTGAAAAGCATTTTGCACGCATAAAAACTTGACATGTGAATATTTCTGTTTCTTTCAATGGAAACGTGTTATTATGCTTACAAAAGGGTTATTTAAGCATAAACCACCATTTGGGAGTGAATTCCATTAGTTTTGAGCAATATCAAAATTGAAAGGTCAGAATCACATTGTTGGTCAAAAAGTGCTTCTCTCGCTCTGAAAAGCATTTTGCACACATAAAAACTTGACATGTGAATATTTCTGTTACTTTCAATGGAAACGTGTTATTATGCTTACAAAAGGGTTATTTAAGCATAAACCACCATTTGGGAGTGAATTCCATTAGTTTTGAGCAATATCAAAATTGAAAGGTCAGAATCACATTGTTGGTCAAAAAGTGCTTCTCTCGCTCTGAAAAGCATTTTGCACAAATAAAAACTTGACATGTGAATATTTCTGTTACTTTCAATGGAAACGTGTTATTATGCTTACAAAAGGGTTATTTAAGCATAAACCACCATTTGGGAGTGAATTCCATTAGTTTTGATCAATATCAACATTGTAAGGTAAAAATCACATTGTTGGTCAAAAAGTGCTTCTCTCGCTCTGAAAAGCATTTTGCACGCATAAAAACTTGACATGTGAATATTTCTGTTTCTTTCAATGGAAACGTGTTATTATGCTTACAAAAGGGTTATTTAAGCATAAACCACCATTTGGGAGTGAATTCCATTAGTTTTGAGCAATATCAAAATTGAAAGGTCAGAGTCACATTGTTGGTCAAAAAGTGCTTCTCTCGCTCTGAAAAGCATTTTGCACACATAAAAACTTGACATGTGAATATTTCTGTTACTTTCAATGGAAACGTGTTATTATGCTTACAAAAGGGTTATTTAAGCATAAACCACCATTTGGGAGTGAATTCCATTAGTTTTGAGCAATATCAACATTGTAAGGTAAAAATCACATTGTTGGTCAAAAAGTGCTTCTCTCGCTCTGAAAAGCATTTTGCACACATAAAAACTTGACATGTGAATATTTCTGTTACTTTCAATGGAAACGTGTTATTATGCTTACAAAAGGGTTATTTAAGCATAAACCACCATTTGGGAGTGAATTCCATTAGTTTTGAGCAATATCAACATTGTAAGGTAAAAATCACATTGTTGGTCAAAAAGTGCTTCTCTCGCTCTGAAAAGCATTTTGCACGCATAAAAACTTGACATGTGAATATTTCTGTTTCTTTCAATGGAAACGTGTTATTATGCTTACAAAAGGGTTATTTAAGCATAAACCACCATTTGGGAGTGAATTCCATTAGTTTTGAGCAATATCAAAATTGAAAGGTCAGAATCACATTGTTGGTCAAAAAGTGCTTCTCTCGCTCTGAAAAGCATTTTGCACACATAAAAACTTGACATGTGAATATTTCTGTTACTTTCAATGGAAACGTGTTATTATGCTTACAAAAGGGTTATTTAAGCATAAACCACCATTTGGGAGTGAATTCCATTAGTTTTGAGCAATATCAAAATTGAAAGGTCAGAATCACATTGTTGGTCAAAAAGTGCTTCTCTCGCTCTGAAAAGCATTTTGCACAAATAAAAACTTGACATGTGAATATTTCTGTTACTTTCAATGGAAACGTGTTATTATGCTTACAAAAGGGTTATTTAAGCATAAACCACCATTTGGGAGTGAATTCCATTAGTTTTGAGCAATATCAACATTGTAAGGTAAAAATCACATTGTTGGTCAAAAAGTGCTTCTCTCGCTCTGAAAAGCATTTTTGCACGCATAAAAACTTGACATGTGAATATTTCTGTTTCTTTCAATTCAAACGTGTTATTATGCTTACAAAAGGGTTATTTAAGCATAAACCACCATTTGGGAGTGAATTCCATTAGTTTTGAGCAATATCAAAATTGAAAGGTCAGAATCACATTGTTGGTCAAAAAGTGCTTCTCTCGCTCTGAAAAGCATTTTGCACACATAAAAACTTGACATGTGAATATTTCTGTTACTTTCAATGGAAACGTGTTATTATGCTTACAAAAGGGTTATTTAAGCATAAACCACCATTTGGGAGTGAATTCCATTAGTTTTGATCAATATCAACATTGTAAGGTAAAAATCACATTGTTGGTCAAAAAGTGCTTCTCTCGCTCTGAAAAGCATTTTGCACGCATAAAAACTTGACATGTGAATATTTCTGTTTCTTTCAATGGAAACGTGTTATTATGCTTACAAAAGGGTTATTTAAGCATAAACCACCATTTGGGAGTGAATTCCATTAGTTTTGAGCAATATCAAAATTGTAAGGTCAGAATCACATTGTTGGTCAAAAAGTGCTTCTCTCGCTCTGAAAAGCATTTTGCACACATAAAAACTTGACATGTGAATATTTCTGTTACTTTCAATGGAAACGTGTTATTATGCTTACAAAAGGGTTATTTAAGCATAAACCACCATTTGTGAGTGAATTCCATTAGTTTTGAGCAATATCAACATTGTAAGGTAAAAATCACATTGTTGGTCAAAAAGTGCTTCTCTCGCTCTGAAAAGCATTTTGCACGCATAAAAACTTGACATGTGAATATTTCTGTTTCTTTCAATTCAAACGTGTTATTATGCTTACAAAAGGGTTATTTAAGCATAAACCACCATTTGGGAGTGAATTCCATTAGTTTTGAGCAATATCAAAATTGAAAGGTCAGAATCACATTGTTGGTCAAAAAGTGCTTCTCTCGCTCTGAAAAGCATTTTGCACACATAAAAACTTGACATGTGAATATTTCTGTTACTTTCAATGGAAACGTGTTATTATGCTTACAAAAGGGTTATTTAAGCATAAACCACCATTTGGGAGTGAATTCCATTAGTTTTGATCAATATCAACATTGTAAGGTAAAAATCACATTGTTGGTCAAAAAGTGCTTCTCTCGCTCTGAAAAGCATTTTGCACGCATAAAAACTTGACATGTGAATATTTCTGTTTCTTTCAATGGAAACGTGTTATTATGCTTACAAAAGGGTTATTTAAGCATAAACCACCATTTGGGAGTGAATTCCATTAGTTTTGAGCAATATCAAAATTGAAAGGTCAGAATCACATTGTTGGTCAAAAAGTGCTTCTCTCGCTCTGAAAAGCATTTTGCACACATAAAAACTTGACATGTGAATATTTCTGTTACTTTCAATGGAAACGTGTTATTATGCTTACAAAAGGGTTATTTAAGCATAAACCACCATTTGTGAGTGAATTCCATTAGTTTTGAGCAATATCAACATTGTAATGTAAAAATCACATTGTTGGTCAAAAAGTGCTTCTCTCGCTCTGAAAAGCATTTTGCACGCATAAAAACTTGACATGTGAATATTTCTGTTTCTTTCAATGGAAACGTGTTATTATGCTTACAAAAGGGTTATTTAAGCATAAACCACCATTTGGGAGTGAATTCCATTAGTTTTGAGCAATATCAAAATTGAAAGGTCAGAATCACATTGTTGGTCAAAAAGTGCTTCTCTCGCTCTGAAAAGCATTTTGCACACAT
>NW_027641471.1:0-55809 GCF_949987615.1 Pollachius pollachius
GGAAACGTGTTATTATGCTTACAAACGGGTTATTTAAGCATAAACCACCATTTGGGAGTGAATTCCATTAGTTTTGAGCAATATCAAAATTGAAAGGTCAGAGTCACATTGTTGGTCAAAAAGTGCTTCTCTCGCTCTGAAAAGCATTTTGCACGCATAAAAACTTGACATGTGAATATTTCTGTTTCTTTCAATGGAAACGTGTTATTATGCTTACAAAAGGGTTATTTAAGCATAAACCACCATTTGGGAGTGAATTCCATTAGTTTTGAGCAATATCAACATTGAAAGGTAAAAATCACATTGTTGGTCAAAAAGTGCTTCTCTCGCTCTGAAAAGCATTTTGCACGCATAAAAACTTGACATGTGAATATTTCTGTTTCTTTCAATTCAAACGTGTTATTATGCTTACAAAAGGGTTATTTAAGCATAAACCACCATTTGGGAGTGAATTCCATTAGTTTTGAGCAATATCAAAATTGAAAGGTCAGAATCACATTGTTGGTGAAAAAGTGCTTCTCTCGCTCTGAAAAGCATTTTGCACGCATAAAAACTTGACATGTGAATATTTCTGTTACTTTCAATGGAAACGTGTTATTATGCTTACAAAAGGGTTATTTAAGCATAAACCACCATTTGGGAGTGAATTCCATTAGTTTTGAGCAATATCAACATTGTAAGGTAAAAATCACATTGTTGGTCAAAAAGTGCTTCTCTCGCTCTGAAAAGCATTTTGCACACATAAAAACTTGACATGTGAATATTTCTGTTTCTTTCAATGGAAACGTGTTATTATGCTTACAAAAGGGTTATTTAAGCATAAACCACCATTTGGGAGTGAATTCCATTAGTTTTGAGCAATATCAAAATTGAAAGGTCAGAATCACATTGTTGGTCAAAAAGTGCTTCTCTCGCTCTGAAAAGCATTTTGCACACATAAAAACTTGACATGTGAATATTTCTGTTACTTTCAATGGAAACGTGTTATTATGCTTACAAACGGGTTATTTAAGCATAAACCACCATTTGGGAGTGAATTCCATTAGTTTTGAGCAATATCAAAATTGAAAGGTCAGAATCACATTGTTGGTCAAAAAGTGCTTCTCTCGCTCTGAAAAGCATTTTGCACACATAAAAACTTGACATGTGAATATTTCTGTTTCTTTCAATGGAAACGTGTTATTATGCTTACAAAAGGGTTATTTAAGCATAAACCACCATTTGGGAGTGAATTCCATTAGTTTTGAGCAACATCAAAATTGAAAGGTCAGAGTCACATTGTTGGTCAAAAAGTGCTTCTCTCGCTCTGAAAAGCATTTTGCACACATAAAAACTTGACATGTGAATATTTCTGTTACTTTCAATGGAAACGTGTTATTATGCTTACAAAAGGGTTATTTAAGCATAAACCACCATTTGGGAGTGAATTCCATTAGTTTTGAGCAATATCAAAATTGTAAGGTAAAAATCACATTGTTGGTCAAAAAGTGCTTCTCTCGCTCTGAAAAGCATTTTGCACACATAAAAACTTGACATGTGAATATTTCTGTTTCTTTCAATGGAAACGTGTTATTATGCTTACAAAAGGGTTATTTAAGCATAAACCACCATTTGGGAGTGAATTCCATTAGTTTTGAGCAATATCAAAATTGTAAGGTAAAAATCACATTGTTGGTCAAAAAGTGCTTCTCTCGCTCTGAAAAGCATTTTGCACGCATAAAAACTTGACATGTGAATATTTCTGTTTCTTTCAATGGAAACGTGTTATTATGCTTACAAAAGGGTTATTTAAGCATAAACCACCATTTGGGAGTGAATTCCATTAGTTTTGAGCAATATCAACATTGTAAGGTAAAAATCACATTGTTGGTCAAAAAGTGCTTCTCTCGCTCTGAAAAGCATTTTGCACACATAAAAACTTGACATGTGAATATTTCTGTTTCTTTCAATGGAAACGTGTTATTATGCTTACAAAAGGGTTATTTAAGCATAAACCACCATTTGGGAGTGAATTCCATTAGTTTTGAGCAATATCAAAATTGAAAGGTCAGAATCACATTGTTGGTCAAAAAGTGCTTCTCTCGCTCTGAAAAGCATTTTGCACACATAAAAACTTGACATGTGAATATTTCTGTTACTTTCAATGGAAACGTGTTATTATGCTTACAAACGGGTTATTTAAGCATAAACCACCATTTGGGAGTGAATTCCATTAGTTTTGAGCAATATCAAAATTGAAAGGTCAGAGTCACATTGTTGGTCAAAAAGTGCTTCTCTCGCTCTGAAAAGCATTTTGCACGCATAAAAACTTGACATGTGAATATTTCTGTTTCTTTCAATGGAAACGTGTTATTATGCTTACAAAAGGGTTATTTAAGCATAAACCACCATTTGGGAGTGAATTCCATTAGTTTTGAGCAATATCAAAATTGAAAGGTAAAAATCACATTGTTGGTCAAAAAGTGCTTCTCTCGCTCTGAAAAGCATTTTGCACGCATAAAAACTTGACATGTGAATATTTCTGTTTCTTTCAATTCAAACGTGTTATTATGCTTACAAAAGGGTTATTTAAGCATAAACCACCATTTGGGAGTGAATTCCATTAGTTTTGAGCAATATCAAAATTGAAAGGTCAGAATCACATTGTTGGTGAAAAAGTGCTTCTCTCGCTCTGAAAAGCATTTTGCACACATAAAAACTTGACATGTGAATATTTCTGTTACTTTCAATGGAAACGTGTTATTATGCTTACAAAAGGGTTATTTAAGCATAAACCACCATTTGGGAGTGAATTCCATTAGTTTTGAGCAATATCAACATTGTAAGGTAAAAATCACATTGTTGGTCAAAAAGTGCTTCTCTCGCTCTGAAAAGCATTTTGCACACATAAAAACTTGACATGTGAATATTTCTGTTTCTTTCAATGGAAACGTGTTATTATGCTTACAAAAGGGTTATTTAAGCATAAACCACCATTTGGGAGTGAATTCCATTAGTTTTGAGCAATATCAAAATTGAAAGGTCAGAATCACATTGTTGGTCAAAAAGTGCTTCTCTCGCTCTGAAAAGCATTTTGCACACATAAAAACTTGACAAGTGAATATTTCTGTTACTTTCAATGGAAACGTGTTATTATGCTTACAAACGGGTTATTTAAGCATAAACCACCATTTGGGAGTGAATTCCATTAGTTTTGAGCAACATCAAAATTGAAAGGTCAGAGTCACATTGTTGGTCAAAAAGTGCTTCTCTCGCTCTGAAAAGCATTTTGCACACATAAAAACTTGACATGTGAATATTTCTGTTACTTTCAATGGAAACGTGTTATTATGCTTACAAAAGGGTTATTTAAGCATAAACCACCATTTGGGAGTGAATTCCATTAGTTTTGAGCAATATCAAAATTGAAAGGTAAAAATCACATTGTTGGTCAAAAAGTGCTTCTCTCGCTCTGAAAAGCATTTTGCACGCATAAAAACTTGACATGTGAATATTTCTGTTTCTTTCAATGGAAACGTGTTATTATGCTTACAAAAGGGTTATTTAAGCATAAACCACCATTTGGGAGTGAATTCCATTAGTTTTGAGCAATATCAAAATTGAAAGGTCAGAGTCACATTGTTGGTCAAAAAGTGCTTCTCTCGCTCTGAAAAGCATTTTGCACGCATAAAAACTTGACATGTGAATATTTCTGTTTCTTTCAATGGAAACGTGTTATTATGATACAAAAGGGTTATTTAAGCATAAACCACCATTTGGGAGTGAATTCCATTAGTTTTGAGCAATATCAAAATTGAAAGGTCAGAATCACATTGTTGGTCAAAAAGTGCTTCTCTCGCTCTGAAAAGCATTTTGCACACATAAAAACTTGACATGTGAATATTTCTGTTACTTTCAATGGAAACGTGTTATTATGCTTACAAACGGGTTATTTAAGCATAAACCACCATTTGGGAGTGAATTCCATTAGTTTTGAGCAATATCAAAATTGAAAGGTCAGAATCACATTGTTGGTCAAAAAGTGCTTCTCTCGCTCTGAAAAGCATTTTGCACACATAAAAACTTGACATGTGAATATTTCTGTTTCTTTCAATGGAAACGTGTTATTATGCTTACAAAAGGGTTATTTAAGCATAAACCACCATTTGGGAGTGAATTCCATTAGTTTTGAGCAACATCAAAATTGAAAGGTCAGAATCACATTGTTGGTCAAAAAGTGCTTCTCTCGCTCTGAAAAGCATTTTGCACGCATAAAAACTTGACATGTGAATATTTCTGTTTCTTTCAATGGAAACGTTTTATTATGCTTACAAAAGGGTTATTTAAGCATAAACCACCATTTGGGAGTGAATTCCATTAGTTTTGAGCAATATCAACATTGTAAGGTAAAAATCACATTGTTGGTCAAAAAGTGCTTCTCTCGCTCTGAAAAGCATTTTGCACACATAAAAACTTGACATGTGAATATTTCTGTTTCTTTCAATGGAAACGTGTTATTATGCTTACAAAAGGGTTATTTAAGCATAAACCACCATTTGGGAGTGAATGCCATTAGTTTTGAGCAATATCAAAATTGAAAGGTCAGAATCACATTGTTGGTCAAAAAGTGCTTCTCTCGCTCTGAAAAGCATTTTGCACGCATAAAAACTTGACATGTGAATATTTCTGTTTCTTTCAATGGAAACGTGTTATTATGCTTACAAAAGGGTTATTTAAGCATAAACCACCATTTGGGAGTGAATTCCATTAGTTTTGAGCAATATCAAAATTGAAAGGTCAGAATCACATTGTTGGTCAAAAAGTGCTTCTCTCGCTCTGAAAAGCATTTTGCACACATAAAAACTTGACATGTGAATATTTCTGTTACTTTCAATGGAAACGTGTTATTGTGCTTACAAAAGGGTTATTTAAGCATAAACCACCATTTGGGAGTGAATTCCATTAGTTTTGAGCAATATCAACATTGTAAGGTAAAAATCACATTGTTGGTCAAAAAGTGCTTCTCTCGCTCTGAAAAGCATTTTGCACGCATAAAAACTTGACATGTGAATATTTCTGTTTCTTTCAATGGAAACGTGTTATTATGCTTACAAAAGGGTTATTTAAGCATAAACCACCATTTGGGAGTGAATTCCATTAGTTTTGAGCAATATCAAAATTGAAAGGTCAGAATCACATTGTTGGTCAAAAAGTGCTTCTCTCGCTCTGAAAAGCATTTTGCACACATAAAAACTTGACATGTGAATATTTCTGTTACTTTCAATGGAAACGTGTTATTATGCTTACAAACGGGTTATTTAAGCATAAACCACCATTTGGGAGTGAATTCCATTAGTTTTGAGCAATATCAAAATTGAAAGGTCAGAATCACATTGTTGGTCAAAAAGTGCTTCTCTCGCTCTGAAAAGCATTTTGCACACATAAAAACTTGACATGTGAATATTTCTGTTTCTTTCAATGGAAACGTGTTATTATGCTTACAAAAGGGTTATTTAAGCATAAACCACCATTTGGGAGTGAATTCCATTAGTTTTGAGCAACATCAAAATTGAAAGGTCAGAGTCACATTGTTGGTCAAAAAGTGCTTCTCTCGCTCTGAAAAGCATTTTGCACACATAAAAACTTGACATGTGAATATTTCTGTTACTTTCAATGGAAACGTGTTATTATGCTTACAAAAGGGTTATTTAAGCATAAACCACCATTTGGGAGTGAATTCCATTAGTTTTGAGCAATATCAAAATTGAAAGGTAAAAATCACATTGTTGGTCAAAAAGTGCTTCTCTCGCTCTGAAAAGCATTTTGCACGCATAAAAACTTGACATGTGAATATTTCTGTTTCTTTCAATGGAAACGTGTTATTATGCTTACAAAAGGGTTATTTAAGCATAAACCACCATTTGGGAGTGAATTCCATTAGTTTTGAGCAATATCAAAATTGAAAGGTCAGAGTCACATTGTTGGTCAAAAAGTGCTTCTCTCGCTCTGAAAAGCATTTTGCACACATAAAAACTTGACATGTGAATATTTCTGTTTCTTTCAATGGAAACGTGTTATTATGATACAAAAGGGTTATTTAAGCATAAACCACCATTTGGGAGTGAATTCCATTAGTTTTGAGCAATATCAAAATTGAAAGGTCAGAATCACATTGTTGGTCAAAAAGTGCTTCTCTCGCTCTGAAAAGCATTTTGCACACATAAAAACTTGACATGTGAATATTTCTGTTACTTTCAATGGAAACGTGTTATTATGCTTACAAACGGGTTATTTAAGCATAAACCACCATTTGGGAGTGAATTCCATTAGTTTTGAGCAATATCAAAATTGAAAGGTCAGAATCACATTGTTGGTCAAAAAGTGCTTCTCTCGCTCTGAAAAGCATTTTGCACACATAAAAACTTGACATGTGAATATTTCTGTTTCTTTCAATGGAAACGTGTTATTATGCTTACAAAAGGGTTATTTAAGCATAAACCACCATTTGGGAGTGAATTCCATTAGTTTTGAGCAACATCAAAATTGAAAGGTCAGAATCACATTGTTGGTCAAAAAGTGCTTCTCTCGCTCTGAAAAGCATTTTGCACGCATAAAAACTTGACATGTGAATATTTCTGTTTCTTTCAATGGAAACGTTTTATTATGCTTACAAAAGGGTTATTTAAGCATAAACCACCATTTGGGAGTGAATTCCATTAGTTTTGAGCAATATCAACATTGTAAGGTAAAAATCACATTGTTGATCAAAAAGTGCTTCTCTCGCTCTGAAAAGCATTTTGCACACATAAAAACTTGACATGTGAATATTTCTGTTTCTTTCAATGGAAACGTGTTATTATGCTTACAAAAGGGTTATTTAAGCATAAACCACCATTTGGGAGTGAATTCCATTAGTTTTGAGCAATATCAAAATTGAAAGGTCAGAATCACATTGTTGGTCAAAAAGTGCTTCTCTCGCTCTGAAAAGCATTTTGCACGCATAAAAACTTGACATGTGAATATTTCTGTTTCTTTCAATGGAAACGTGTTATTATGCTTACAAAAGGGTTATTTAAGCATAAACCACCATTTGGGAGTGAATTCCATTAGTTTTGAGCAATATCAAAATTGAAAGGTCAGAATCACATTGTTGGTCAAAAAGTGCTTCTCTCGCTCTGAAAAGCATTTTGCACACATAAAAACTTGACATGTGAATATTTCTGTTACTTTCAATGGAAACGTGTTATTATGCTTACAAAAGGGTTATTTAAGCATAAACCACCATTTGGGAGTGAATTCCATTAGTTTTGAGCAATATCAACATTGTAAGGTAAAAATCACATTGTTGGTCAAAAAGTGCTTCTCTCGCTCTGAAAAGCATTTTGCACGCATAAAAACTTGACATGTGAATATTTCTGTTTCTTTCAATGGAAACGTGTTATTATGCTTACAAAAGGGTTATTTAAGCATAAACCACCATTTGGGAGTGAATTCCATTAGTTTTGAGCAATATCAACATTGTAAGGTAAAAATCACATTGTTGGTCAAAAAGTGCTTCTCTCGCTCTGAAAAGCATTTTGCACACATAAAAACTTGACATGTGAATATTTCTGTTTCTTTCAATGGAAACGTGTTATTATGCTTACAAAAGGGTTATTTAAGCATAAACCACCATTTGGGAGTGAATTCCATTAGTTTTGAGCAATATCAAAATTGAAAGGTCAGAATCACATTGTTGGTCAAAAAGTGCTTCTCTCGCTCTGAAAAGCATTTTGCACACATAAAAACTTGACATGTGAATATTTCTGTTACTTTCAATGGAAACGTGTTATTATGCTTACAAACGGGTTATTTAAGCATAAACCACCATTTGGGAGTGAATTCCATTAGTTTTGAGCAATATCAAAATTGAAAGGTCAGAGTCACATTGTTGGTCAAAAAGTGCTTCTCTCGCTCTGAAAAGCATTTTGCACGCATAAAAACTTGACATGTGAATATTTCTGTTTCTTTCAATGGAAACGTGTTATTATGCTTACAAAAGGGTTATTTAAGCATAAACCACCATTTGGGAGTGAATTCCATTAGTTTTGAGCAATATCAAAATTGAAAGGTAAAAATCACATTGTTGGTCAAAAAGTGCTTCTCTCGCTCTGAAAAGCATTTTGCACGCATAAAAACTTGACATGTGAATATTTCTGTTTCTTTCAATTCAAACGTGTTATTATGCTTACAAAAGGGTTAGTTAAGCATAAACCACCATTTGGGAGTGAATTCCATTAGTTTTGAGCAATATCAAAATTGAAAGGTCAGAATCACATTGTTGGTCAAAAAGTGCTTCTCTCGCTCTGAAAAGCATTTTGCACACATAAAAACTTGACATGTGAATATTTCTGTTACTTTCAATGGAAACGTGTTATTATGCTTACAAAAGGGTTATTTAAGCATAAACCACCATTTGGGAGTGAATTCCATTAGTTTTGAGCAATATCAACATTGTAAGGTAAAAATCACATTGTTGGTCAAAAAGTGCTTCTCTCGCTCTGAAAAGCATTTTGCACACATAAAAACTTGACATGTGAATATTTCTGTTTCTTTCAATGGAAACGTGTTATTATGCTTACAAAAGGGTTATTTAAGCATAAACCACCATTTGGGAGTGAATTCCATTAGTTTTGAGCAATATCAAAATTGAAAGGTCAGAATCACATTGTTGGTCAAAAAGTGCTTCTCTCGCTCTGAAAAGCATTTTGCACACATAAAAACTTGACATGTGAATATTTCTGTTACTTTCAATGGAAACGTGTTATTATGCTTACAAACGGGTTATTTAAGCATAAACCACCATTTGGGAGTGAATTCCATTAGTTTTGAGCAATATCAAAATTGAAAGGTCAGAATCACATTGTTGGTCAAAAAGTGCTTCTCTCGCTCTGAAAAGCATTTTGCACACATAAAAACTTGACATGTGAATATTTCTGTTACTTTCAATGGAAACGTGTTATTATGCTTACAAAAGGGTTATTTAAGCATAAACCACCATTTGGGAGTGAATTCCATTAGTTTTGAGCAACATCAAAATTGAAAGGTCAGAGTCACATTGTTGGTCAAAAAGTGCTTCTCTCGCTCTGAAAAGCATTTTGCACACATAAAAACTTGACATGTGAATATTTCTGTTACTTTCAATGGAAACGTGTTATTATGCTTACAAAAGGGTTATTTAAGCATAAACCACCATTTGGGAGTGAATTCCATTAGTTTTGAGCAATATCAAAATTGAAAGGTAAAAATCACATTGTTGGTCAAAAAGTGCTTCTCTCGCTCTGAAAAGCATTTTGCACGCATAAAAACTTGACATGTGAATATTTCTGTTTCTTTCAATGGAAACGTGTTATTATGCTTACAAAAGGGTTATTTAAGCATAAACCACCATTTGGGAGTGAATTCCATTAGTTTTGAGCAATATCAAAATTGAAAGGTCAGAGTCACATTGTTGGTCAAAAAGTGCTTCTCTTGCTCTGAAAAGCATTTTGCACGCATAAAACCTTGACATGTGAATATTTCTGTTTCTTTCAATGGAAACGTGTTATTATGATACAAAAGGGTTATTTAAGCATAAACCACCATTTGGGAGTGAATTCCATTAGTTTTGAGCAATATCAAAATTGAAAGGTAAAAATCACATTGTTGGTCAAAAAGTGCTTCTCTCGCTCTGAAAAGCATTTTGCACGCATAAAAACTTGACATGTGAATATTTCTGTTTCTTTCAATTCAAACGTGTTATTATGCTTACAAAAGGGTTATTTAAGCATAAACCACCATTTGGGAGTGAATTCCATTAGTTTTGAGCAATATCAAAATTGAAAGGTCAGAATCACATTGTTGGTCAAAAAGTGCTTCTCTCGCTCTGAAAAGCATTTTGCACACATAAAAACTTGACATGTGAATATTTCTGTTACTTTCAATGGAAACGTGTTATTATGCTTACAAAAGGGTTATTTAAGCATAAACCACCATTTGGGAGTGAATTCCATTAGTTTTGAGCAACATCAAAATTGAAAGGTAAAAATCACATTGTTGGTCAAAAAAGTGCTTCTCTCGCTCTGAAAAGCATTTTGCACACATAAAAACTTGACATGTGAATATTTCTGTTACTTTCAATGGAAACGTGTTATTATGCTTACAAAAGGGTTATTTAAGCATAAACCACCATTTGGGAGTGAATTCCATTAGTTTTGAGCAATATCAAAATTGAAAGGTCAGAGTCACATTGTTGGTCAAAAAGTGCTTCTCTCGCTCTGAAAAGCATTTTGCACGCATAAAAACTTGACATGTGAATATTTCTGTTTCTTTCAATGGAAACGTGTTATTATGCTTACAAAAGGGTTATTTAAGCATAAACCACCATTTGGGAGTGAATTCCATTAGTTTTGAGCAATATCAAAATTGAAAGGTCAGAATCACATTGTTGGTCAAAAAGTGCTTCTCTCGCTCTGAAAAGCATTTTGCACACATAAAAACTTGACATGTGAATATTTCTGTTACTTTCAATGGAAACGTGTTATTATGCTTACAAAAGGGTTATTTAAGCATAAACCACCATTTGGGAGTGAATTCCATTAGTTTTGAGCAATATCAACATTGTAAGGTAAAAATCACATTGTTGGTCAAAAAGTGCTTCTCTCGCTCTGAAAAGCATTTTGCACACATAAAAACTTGACATGTGAATATTTCTGTTTCTTTCAATGGAAACGTGTTATTATGCTTACAAAAGGGTTATTTAAGCATAAACCACCATTTGGGAGTGAATTCCATTAGTTTTGAGCAATATCAAAATTGAAAGGTCAGAATCACATTGTTGGTCAAAAAGTGCTTCTCTCGCTCTGAAAAGCATTTTGCACACATAAAAACTTGACATGTGAATATTTCTGTTACTTTCAATGGAAACGTGTTATTATGCTTACAAACGGGTTATTTAAGCATAAACCACCATTTGGGAGTGAATTCCATTAGTTTTGAGCAATATCAAAATTGAAAGGTCAGAATCACATTGTTGGTCAAAAAGTGCTTCTCTCGCTCTGAAAAGCATTTTGCACACATAAAAACTTGACATGTGAATATTTCTGTTTCTTTCAATGGAAACGTGTTATTATGCTTACAAAAGGGTTATTTAAGCATAAACCACCATTTGGGAGTGAATTCCATTAGTTTTGAGCAACATCAAAATTGAAAGGTCAGAGTCACATTGTTGGTCAAAAAAGTGCTTCTCTCGCTCTGAAAAGCATTTTGCACACATAAAAACTTGACATGTGAATATTTCTGTTACTTTCAATGGAAACGTGTTATTATGCTTACAAAAGGGTTATTTAAGCATAAACCACCATTTGGGAGTGAATTCCATTAGTTTTGAGCAATATCAAAATTGAAAGGTAAAAATCACATTGTTGGTCAAAAAGTGCTTCTCTCGCTCTGAAAAGCATTTTGCACGCATAAAAACTTGACATGTGAATATTTCTGTTTCTTTCAATGGAAACGTGTTATTATGCTTACAAAAGGGTTATTTAAGCATAAACCACCATTTGGGAGTGAATTCCATTAGTTTTGAGCAATATCAAAATTGAAAGGTCAGAGTCACATTGTTGGTCAAAAAGTGCTTCTCTCGCTCTGAAAAGCATTTTGCACGCATAAAAACTTGACATGTGAATATTTCTGTTTCTTTCAATGGAAACGTGTTATTATGATACAAAAGGGTTATTTAAGCATAAACCACCATTTGGGAGTGAATTCCATTAGTTTTGAGCAATATCAACATTGTAAGGTAAAAATCACATTGTTGGTCAAAAAGTGCTTCTCTCGCTCTGAAAAGCATTTTGCACACATAAAAACTTGACATGTGAATATTTCTGTTACTTTCAATGGAAACGTGTTATTATGCTTACAAACGGGTTATTTAAGCATAAACCACCATTTGGGAGTGAATTCCATTAGTTTTGAGCAATATCAAAATTGAAAGGTCAGAATCACATTGTTGGTCAAAAAGTGCTTCTCTCGCTCTGAAAAGCATTTTGCACACATAAAAACTTGACATGTGAATATTTCTGTTACTTTCAATGGAAACGTGTTATTATGCTTACAAAAGGGTTATTTAAGCATAAACCACCATTTGGGAGTGAATTCCATTAGTTTTGAGCAACATCAAAATTGAAAGGTCAGAGTCACATTGTTGGTCAAAAAGTGCTTCTCTCGCTCTGAAAAGCATTTTGCACACATAAAAACTTGACATGTGAATATTTCTGTTACTTTCAATGGAAACGTGTTATTATGCTTACAAAAGGGTTATTTAAGCATAAACCACCATTTGGGAGTGAATTCCATTAGTTTTGAGC
This sequence comes from Pollachius pollachius, assembly GCF_949987615.1. NCBI lineage: Eukaryota > Metazoa > Chordata > Actinopteri > Gadiformes > Gadidae > Pollachius > Pollachius pollachius. The sequence continues at coordinate 12,363 of NW_027641471.1, forward strand.
AATATCAAAATTGAAAGGTAAAAATCACATTGTTGGTCAAAAAGTGCTTCTCTCGCTCTGAAAAGCATTTTGCACGCATAAAAACTTGACATGTGAATATTTCTGTTTCTTTCAATGGAAACGTGTTATTATGCTTACAAAAGGGTTATTTAAGCATAAACCACCATTTGGGAGTGAATTCCATTAGTTTTGAGCAATATCAAAATTGAAAGGTCAGAGTCACATTGTTGGTCAAAAAGTGCTTCTCTCGCTCTGAAAAGCATTTTGCACGCATAAAAACTTGACATGTGAATATTTCTGTTTCTTTCAATGGAAACGTGTTATTATGATACAAAAGGGTTATTTAAGCATAAACCACCATTTGGGAGTGAATTCCATTAGTTTTGAGCAATATCAAAATTGAAAGGTAAAAATCACATTGTTGGTCAAAAAGTGCTTCTCTCGCTCTGAAAAGCATTTTGCACGCATAAAAACTTGACATGTGAATATTTCTGTTTCTTTCAATTCAAACGTGTTATTATGCTTACAAAAGGGTTATTTAAGCATAAACCACCATTTGGGAGTGAATTCCATTAGTTTTGAGCAATATCAAAATTGAAAGGTCAGAATCACATTGTTGGTCAAAAAGTGCTTCTCTCGCTCTGAAAAGCATTTTGCACACATAAAAACTTGACATGTGAATATTTCTGTTACTTTCAATGGAAACGTGTTATTATGCTTACAAAAGGGTTATTTAAGCATAAACCACCATTTGGGAGTGAATTCCATTAGTTTTGAGCAACATCAAAATTGAAAGGTAAAAATCACATTGTTGGTCAAAAAGTGCTTCTCTCGCTCTGAAAAGCATTTTGCACACATAAAAACTTGACATGTGAATATTTCTGTTACTTTCAATGGAAACGTGTTATTATGCTTACAAAAGGGTTATTTAAGCATAAACCACCATTTGGGAGTGAATTCCATTAGTTTTGAGCAATATCAAAATTGAAAGGTCAGAGTCACATTGTTGGTCAAAAAGTGCTTCTCTCGCTCTGAAAAGCATTTTGCACGCATAAAAACTTGACATGTGAATATTTCTGTTTCTTTCAATGGAAACGTGTTATTATGCTTACAAAAGGGTTATTTAAGCATAAACCACCATTTGGGAGTGAATTCCATTAGTTTTGAGCAATATCAAAATTGAAAGGTCAGAATCACATTGTTGGTCAAAAAGTGCTTCTCTCGCTCTGAAAAGCATTTTGCACACATAAAAACTTGACATGTGAATATTTCTGTTACTTTCAATGGAAACGTGTTATTATGCTTACAAAAGGGTTATTTAAGCATAAACCACCATTTGGGAGTGAATTCCATTAGTTTTGAGCAATATCAACATTGTAAGGTAAAAATCACATTGTTGGTCAAAAAGTGCTTCTCTCGCTCTGAAAAGCATTTTGCACACATAAAAACTTGACATGTGAATATTTCTGTTTCTTTCAATGGAAACGTGTTATTATGCTTACAAAAGGGTTATTTAAGCATAAACCACCATTTGGGAGTGAATTCCATTAGTTTTGAGCAATATCAAAATTGAAAGGTCAGAATCACATTGTTGGTCAAAAAGTGCTTCTCTCGCTCTGAAAAGCATTTTGCACACATAAAAACTTGACATGTGAATATTTCTGTTACTTTCAATGGAAACGTGTTATTATGCTTACAAACGGGTTATTTAAGCATAAACCACCATTTGGGAGTGAATTCCATTAGTTTTGAGCAATATCAAAATTGAAAGGTCAGAATCACATTGTTGGTCAAAAAGTGCTTCTCTCGCTCTGAAAAGCATTTTGCACACATAAAAACTTGACATGTGAATATTTCTGTTTCTTTCAATGGAAACGTGTTATTATGCTTACAAAAGGGTTATTTAAGCATAAACCACCATTTGGGAGTGAATTCCATTAGTTTTGAGCAACATCAAAATTGAAAGGTCAGAGTCACATTGTTGGTCAAAAAGTGCTTCTCTCGCTCTGAAAAGCATTTTGCACACATAAAAACTTGACATGTGAATATTTCTGTTACTTTCAATGGAAACGTGTTATTATGCTTACAAAAGGGTTATTTAAGCATAAACCACCATTTGGGAGTGAATTCCATTAGTTTTGAGCAATATCAAAATTGAAAGGTAAAAATCACATTGTTGGTCAAAAAGTGCTTCTCTCGCTCTGAAAAGCATTTTGCACGCATAAAAACTTGACATGTGAATATTTCTGTTTCTTTCAATGGAAACGTGTTATTATGCTTACAAAAGGGTTATTTAAGCATAAACCACCATTTGGGAGTGAATTCCATTAGTTTTGAGCAACATCAAAATTGAAAGGTCAGAGTCACATTGTTGGTCAAAAAGTGCTTCTCTCGCTCTGAAAAGCATTTTGCACACATAAAAACTTGACATGTGAATATTTCTGTTACTTTCAATGGAAACGTGTTATTATGCTTACAAAAGGGTTATTTAAGCATAAACCACCATTTGGGAGTGAATTCCATTAGTTTTGAGCAATATCAAAATTGAAAGGTAAAAATCACATTGTTGGTCAAAAAGTGCTTCTCTCGCTCTGAAAAGCATTTTGCACGCATAAAAACTTGACATGTGAATATTTCTGTTTCTTTCAATGGAAACGTGTTATTATGCTTACAAAAGGGTTATTTAAGCATAAACCACCATTTGGGAGTGAATTCCATTAGTTTTGAGCAATATCAAAATTGAAAGGTCAGAGTCACATTGTTGGTCAAAAAGTGCTTCTCTCGCTCTGAAAAGCATTTTGCACGCATAAAAACTTGACATGTGAATATTTCTGTTTCTTTCAATGGAAACGTGTTATTATGATACAAAAGGGTTATTTAAGCATAAACCACCATTTGGGAGTGAATTCCATTAGTTTTGAGCAATATCAACATTGTAAGGTAAAAATCACATTGTTGGTCAAAAAGTGCTTCTCTCGCTCTGAAAAGCATTTTGCACACATAAAAACTTGACATGTGAATATTTCTGTTACTTTCAATGGAAACGTGTTATTATGCTTACAAACGGGTTATTTAAGCATAAACCACCATTTGGGAGTGAATTCCATTAGTTTTGAGCAATATCAAAATTGAAAGGTCAGAATCACATTGTTGGTCAAAAAGTGCTTCTCTCGCTCTGAAAAGCATTTTGCACACATAAAAACTTGACATGTGAATATTTCTGTTACTTTCAATGGAAACGTGTTATTATGCTTACAAAAGGGTTATTTAAGCATAAACCACCATTTGGGAGTGAATTCCATTAGTTTTGAGCAACATCAAAATTGAAAGGTCAGAGTCACATTGTTGGTCAAAAAGTGCTTCTCTCGCTCTGAAAAGCATTTTGCACACATAAAAACTTGACATGTGAATATTTCTGTTACTTTCAATGGAAACGTGTTATTATGCTTACAAAAGGGTTATTTAAGCATAAACCACCATTTGGGAGTGAATTCCATTAGTTTTGAGCAATATCAAAATTGAAAGGTAAAAATCACATTGTTGGTCAAAAAGTGCTTCTCTCGCTCTGAAAAGCATTTTGCACGCATAAAAACTTGACATGTGAATATTTCTGTTTCTTTCAATGGAAACGTGTTATTATGCTTACAAAAGGGTTATTTAAGCATAAACCACCATTTGGGAGTGAATTCCATTAGTTTTGAGCAATATCAAAATTGAAAGGTCAGAGTCACATTGTTGGTCAAAAAGTGCTTCTCTCGCTCTGAAAAGCATTTTGCACGCATAAAAACTTGACATGTGAATATTTCTGTTTCTTTCAATGGAAACGTGTTATTATGATACAAAAGGGTTATTTAAGCATAAACCACCATTTGGGAGTGAATTCCATTAGTTTTGAGCAATATCAAAATTGAAAGGTAAAAATCACATTGTTGGTCAAAAAGTGCTTCTCTCGCTCTGAAAAGCATTTTGCACGCATAAAAACTTGACATGTGAATATTTCTGTTTCTTTCAATTCAAACGTGTTATTATGCTTACAAAAGGGTTATTTAAGCATAAACCACCATTTGGGAGTGAATTCCATTAGTTTTGAGCAATATCAAAATTGAAAGGTCAGAATCACATTGTTGGTCAAAAAGTGCTTCTCTCGCTCTGAAAAGCATTTTGCACACATAAAAACTTGACATGTGAATATTTCTGTTACTTTCAATGGAAACGTGTTATTATGCTTACAAAAGGGTTATTTAAGCATAAACCACCATTTGGGAGTGAATTCCATTAGTTTTGAGCAACATCAAAATTGAAAGGTAAAAATCACATTGTTGGTCAAAAAGTGCTTCTCTCGCTCTGAAAAGCATTTTGCACACATAAAAACTTGACATGTGAATATTTCTGTTACTTTCAATGGAAACGTGTTATTATGCTTACAAAAGGGTTATTTAAGCATAAACCACCATTTGGGAGTGAATTCCATTAGTTTTGAGCAATATCAAAATTGAAAGGTCAGAGTCACATTGTTGGTCAAAAAGTGCTTCTCTCGCTCTGAAAAGCATTTTGCACGCATAAAAACTTGACATGTGAATATTTCTGTTTCTTTCAATGGAAACGTGTTATTATGCTTACAAAAGGGTTATTTAAGCATAAACCACCATTTGGGAGTGAATTCCATTAGTTTTGAGCAATATCAAAATTGAAAGGTCAGAATCACATTGTTGGTCAAAAAGTGCTTCTCTCGCTCTGAAAAGCATTTTGCACACATAAAAACTTGACATGTGAATATTTCTGTTACTTTCAATGGAAACGTGTTATTATGCTTACAAAAGGGTTATTTAAGCATAAACCACCATTTGGGAGTGAATTCCATTAGTTTTGAGCAATATCAACATTGTAAGGTAAAAATCACATTGTTGGTCAAAAAGTGCTTCTCTCGCTCTGAAAAGCATTTTGCACACATAAAAACTTGACATGTGAATATTTCTGTTTCTTTCAATGGAAACGTGTTATTATGCTTACAAAAGGGTTATTTAAGCATAAACCACCATTTGGGAGTGAATTCCATTAGTTTTGAGCAATATCAAAATTGAAAGGTCAGAATCACATTGTTGGTCAAAAAGTGCTTCTCTCGCTCTGAAAAGCATTTTGCACACATAAAAACTTGACATGTGAATATTTCTGTTACTTTCAATGGAAACGTGTTATTATGCTTACAAACGGGTTATTTAAGCATAAACCACCATTTGGGAGTGAATTCCATTAGTTTTGAGCAATATCAAAATTGAAAGGTCAGAATCACATTGTTGGTCAAAAAGTGCTTCTCTCGCTCTGAAAAGCATTTTGCACACATAAAAACTTGACATGTGAATATTTCTGTTTCTTTCAATGGAAACGTGTTATTATGCTTACAAAAGGGTTATTTAAGCATAAACCACCATTTGGGAGTGAATTCCATTAGTTTTGAGCAACATCAAAATTGAAAGGTCAGAGTCACATTGTTGGTCAAAAAGTGCTTCTCTCGCTCTGAAAAGCATTTTGCACACATAAAAACTTGACATGTGAATATTTCTGTTACTTTCAATGGAAACGTGTTATTATGCTTACAAAAGGGTTATTTAAGCATAAACCACCATTTGGGAGTGAATTCCATTAGTTTTGAGCAATATCAAAATTGAAAGGTAAAAATCACATTGTTGGTCAAAAAGTGCTTCTCTCGCTCTGAAAAGCATTTTGCACGCATAAAAACTTGACATGTGAATATTTCTGTTTCTTTCAATGGAAACGTGTTATTATGCTTACAAAAGGGTTATTTAAGCATAAACCACCATTTGGGAGTGAATTCCATTAGTTTTGAGCAATATCAAAATTGAAAGGTCAGAGTCACATTGTTGGTCAAAAAGTGCTTCTCTCGCTCTGAAAAGCATTTTGCACGCATAAAAACTTGACATGTGAATATTTCTGTTTCTTTAAATGGAAACGTGTTATTATGATACAAAAGGGTTATTTAAGCATAAACCACCATTTGGGAGTGAATTCCATTAGTTTTGAGCAATATCAACATTGTAAGGTAAAAATCACATTGTTGGTCAAAAAGTGCTTCTCTCGCTCTGAAAAGCATTTTGCACACATAAAAACTTGACATGTGAATATTTCTGTTTCTTTCAATGGAAACGTGTTATTATGCTTACAAAAGGGTTATTTAAGCATAAACCACCATTTGGGAGTGAATTCCATTAGTTTTGAGCAATATCAAAATTGAAAGGTCAGAATCACATTGTTGGTCAAAAAGTGCTTCTCTCGCTCTGAAAAGCATTTTGCACACATAAAAACTTGACATGTGAATATTTCTGTTACTTTCAATGGAAACGTGTTATTATGCTTACAAACGGGTTATTTAAGCATAAACCACCATTTGGGAGTGAATTCCATTAGTTTTGAGCAATATCAAAATTGAAAGGTCAGAATCACATTGTTGGTCAAAAAGTGCTTCTCTCGCTCTGAAAAGCATTTTGCACACATAAAAACTTGACATGTGAATATTTCTGTTACTTTCAATGGAAACGTGTTATTATGCTTACAAAAGGGTTATTTAAGCATAAACCACCATTTGGGAGTGAATTCCATTAGTTTTGAGCAACATCAAAATTGAAAGGTCAGAGTCACATTGTTGGTCAAAAAGTGCTTCTCTCGCTCTGAAAAGCATTTTGCACACATAAAAACTTGACATGTGAATATTTCTGTTACTTTCAATGGAAACGTGTTATTATGCTTACAAAAGGGTTATTTAAGCATAAACCACCATTTGGGAGTGAATTCCATTAGTTTTGAGCAATATCAAAATTGAAAGGTAAAAATCACATTGTTGGTCAAAAAGTGCTTCTCTCGCTCTGAAAAGCATTTTGCACGCATAAAAACTTGACATGTGAATATTTCTGTTTCTTTCAATGGAAACGTGTTATTATGCTTACAAAAGGGTTATTTAAGCATAAACCACCATTTGGGAGTGAATTCCATTAGTTTTGAGCAATATCAAAATTGAAAGGTCAGAGTCACATTGTTGGTCAAAAAGTGCTTCTCTCGCTCTGAAAAGCATTTTGCACGCATAAAAACTTGACATGTGAATATTTCTGTTTCTTTCAATGGAAACGTGTTATTATGATACAAAAGGGTTATTTAAGCATAAACCACCATTTGGGAGTGAATTCCATTAGTTTTGAGCAATATCAAAATTGAAAGGTAAAAATCACATTGTTGGTCAAAAAGTGCTTCTCTCGCTCTGAAAAGCATTTTGCACGCATAAAAACTTGACATGTGAATATTTCTGTTTCTTTCAATTCAAACGTGTTATTATGCTTACAAAAGGGTTATTTAAGCATAAACCACCATTTGGGAGTGAATTCCATTAGTTTTGAGCAATATCAAAATTGAAAGGTCAGAATCACATTGTTGGTCAAAAAGTGCTTCTCTCGCTCTGAAAAGCATTTTGCACACATAAAAACTTGACATGTGAATATTTCTGTTACTTTCAATGGAAACGTGTTATTATGCTTACAAAAGGGTTATTTAAGCATAAACCACCATTTGGGAGTGAATTCCATTAGTTTTGAGCAACATCAAAATTGAAAGGTAAAAATCACATTGTTGGTCAAAAAGTGCTTCTCTCGCTCTGAAAAGCATTTTGCACACATAAAAACTTGACATGTGAATATTTCTGTTACTTTCAATGGAAACGTGTTATTATGCTTACAAAAGGGTTATTTAAGCATAAACCACCATTTGGGAGTGAATTCCATTAGTTTTGAGCAATATCAAAATTGAAAGGTCAGAGTCACATTGTTGGTCAAAAAGTGCTTCTCTCGCTCTGAAAAGCATTTTGCACGCATAAAAACTTGACATGTGAATATTTCTGTTTCTTTCAATGGAAACGTGTTATTATGCTTACAAAAGGGTTATTTAAGCATAAACCACCATTTGGGAGTGAATTCCATTAGTTTTGAGCAATATCAAAATTGAAAGGTCAGAATCACATTGTTGGTCAAAAAGTGCTTCTCTCGCTCTGAAAAGCATTTTGCACACATAAAAACTTGACATGTGAATATTTCTGTTACTTTCAATGGAAACGTGTTATTATGCTTACAAAAGGGTTATTTAAGCATAAACCACCATTTGGGAGTGAATTCCATTAGTTTTGAGCAATATCAACATTGTAAGGTAAAAATCACATTGTTGGTCAAAAAGTGCTTCTCTCGCTCTGAAAAGCATTTTGCACACATAAAAACTTGACATGTGAATATTTCTGTTTCTTTCAATGGAAACGTGTTATTATGCTTACAAAAGGGTTATTTAAGCATAAACCACCATTTGGGAGTGAATTCCATTAGTTTTGAGCAATATCAAAATTGAAAGGTCAGAATCACATTGTTGGTCAAAAAGTGCTTCTCTCGCTCTGAAAAGCATTTTGCACACATAAAAACTTGACATGTGAATATTTCTGTTACTTTCAATGGAAACGTGTTATTATGCTTACAAACGGGTTATTTAAGCATAAACCACCATTTGGGAGTGAATTCCATTAGTTTTGAGCAATATCAAAATTGAAAGGTCAGAATCACATTGTTGGTCAAAAAGTGCTTCTCTCGCTCTGAAAAGCATTTTGCACACATAAAAACTTGACATGTGAATATTTCTGTTTCTTTCAATGGAAACGTGTTATTATGCTTACAAAAGGGTTATTTAAGCATAAACCACCATTTGGGAGTGAATTCCATTAGTTTTGAGCAACATCAAAATTGAAAGGTCAGAGTCACATTGTTGGTCAAAAAGTGCTTCTCTCGCTCTGAAAAGCATTTTGCACACATAAAAACTTGACATGTGAATATTTCTGTTACTTTCAATGGAAACGTGTTATTATGCTTACAAAAGGGTTATTTAAGCATAAACCACCATTTGGGAGTGAATTCCATTAGTTTTGAGCAATATCAAAATTGAAAGGTAAAAATCACATTGTTGGTCAAAAAGTGCTTCTCTCGCTCTGAAAAGCATTTTGCACGCATAAAAACTTGACATGTGAATATTTCTGTTTCTTTCAATGGAAACGTGTTATTATGCTTACAAAAGGGTTATTTAAGCATAAACCACCATTTGGGAGTGAATTCCATTAGTTTTGAGCAATATCAAAATTGAAAGGTCAGAGTCACATTGTTGGTCAAAAAGTGCTTCTCTCGCTCTGAAAAGCATTTTGCACGCATAAAAACTTGACATGTGAATATTTCTGTTTCTTTCAATGGAAACGTGTTATTATGATACAAAAGGGTTATTTAAGCATAAACCACCATTTGGGAGTGAATTCCATTAGTTTTGAGCAATATCAAAATTGAAAGGTAAAAATCACATTGTTGGTCAAAAAGTGCTTCTCTCGCTCTGAAAAGCATTTTGCACGCATAAAAACTTGACATGTGAATATTTCTGTTTCTTTCAATTCAAACGTGTTATTATGCTTACAAAAGGGTTATTTAAGCATAAACCACCATTTGGGAGTGAATTCCATTAGTTTTGAGCAATATCAAAATTGAAAGGTCAGAATCACATTGTTGGTCAAAAAGTGCTTCTCTCGCTCTGAAAAGCATTTTGCACACATAAAAACTTGACATGTGAATATTTCTGTTACTTTCAATGGAAACGTGTTATTATGCTTACAAAAGGGTTATTTAAGCATAAACCACCATTTGGGAGTGAATTCCATTAGTTTTGAGCAACATCAAAATTGAAAGGTAAAAATCACATTGTTGGTCAAAAAGTGCTTCTCTCGCTCTGAAAAGCATTTTGCACACATAAAAACTTGACATGTGAATATTTCTGTTACTTTCAATGGAAACGTGTTATTATGCTTACAAAAGGGTTATTTAAGCATAAACCACCATTTGGGAGTGAATTCCATTAGTTTTGAGCAATATCAAAATTGAAAGGTAAAAATCACATTGTTGGTCAAAAAGTGCTTCTCTCGCTCTGAAAAGCATTTTGCACGCATAAAAACTTGACATGTGAATATTTCTGTTTCTTTCAATGGAAACGTGTTATTATGCTTACAAAAGGGTTATTTAAGCATAAACCACCATTTGGGAGTGAATTCCATTAGTTTTGAGCAATATCAAAATTGAAAGGTCAGAGTCACATTGTTGGTCAAAAAGTGCTTCTCTCGCTCTGAAAAGCATTTTGCACGTATAAAAACTTGACATGTGAATATTTCTGTTACTTTCAATGGAAACGTGTTATTATGCTTACAAAAGGGTTATTTAAGCATAAACCACCATTTGGGAGTGAATTCCATTAGTTTTGAGCAACATCAAAATTGAAAGGTCAGAGTCACATTGTTGGTCAAAAAGTGCTTCTCTCGCTCTGAAAAGCATTTTGCACACATAAAAACTTGACATGTGAATATTTCTGTTACTTTCAATGGAAACGTGTTATTATGCTTACAAAAGGGTTATTTAAGCATAAACCACCATTTGGGAGTGAATTCCATTAGTTTTGAGCAACATCAAAATTGAAAGGTAAAAATCACATTGTTGGTCAAAAAGTGCTTCTCTCGCTCTGAAAAGCATTTTGCACACATAAAAACTTGACATGTGAATATTTCTGTTACTTTCAATGGAAACGTGTTATTATGCTTACAAAAGGGTTATTTAAGCATAAACCACCATTTGGGATTGAATTCCATTAGTTTTGAGCAATATCAAAATTGAAAGGTAAAAATCACATTGTTGGTCAAAAAGTGCTTCTCTCGCTCTGAAAAGCATTTTGCACGCATAAAAACTTGACATGTGAATATTTCTGTTTCTTTCAATGGAAACGTGTTATTATGCTTACAAAAGGGTTATTTAAGCATAAACCACCATTTGGGAGTGAATTCCATTAGTTTTGAGCAATATCAAAATTGAAAGGTCAGAGTCACATTGTTGGTCAAAAAGTGCTTCTCTCGCTCTGAAAAGCATTTTGCACGTATAAAAACTTGACATGTGAATATTTCTGTTACTTTCAATGGAAACGTGTTATTATGCTTACAAACGGGTTATTTAAGCATAAACCACCATTTGGGAGTGAATTCCATTAGTTTTGAGCAATATCAAAATTGAAAGGTCAGAATCACATTGTTGGTCAAAAAGTGCTTCTCTCGCTCTGAAAAGCATTTTGCACACATAAAAACTTGACATGTGAATATTTCTGTTTCTTTCAATGGAAACGTGTTATTATGCTTACAAAAGGGTTATTTAAGCATAAACCACCATTTGGGAGTGAATTCCATTAGTTTTGAGCAACATCAAAATTGAAAGGTCAGAATCACATTGTTGGTCAAAAAGTGCTTCTCTCGCTCTGAAAAGCATTTTGCACGCATAAAAACTTGACATGTGAATATTTCTGTTTCTTTCAATGGAAACGTTTTATTATGCTTACAAAAGGGTTATTTAAGCATAAACCACCATTTGGGAGTGAATTCCATTAGTTTTGAGCAATATCAACATTGTAAGGTAAAAATCACATTGTTGGTCAAAAAGTGCTTCTCTCGCTCTGAAAAGCATTTTGCACACATAAAAACTTGACATGTGAATATTTCTGTTTCTTTCAATGGAAACGTGTTATTATGCTTACAAAAGGGTTATTTAAGCATAAACCACCATTTGGGAGTGAATTCCATTAGTTTTGAGCAATATCAAAATTGAAAGGTCAGAATCACATTGTTGGTCAAAAAGTGCTTCTCTCGCTCTGAAAAGCATTTTGCACGCATAAAAACTTGACATGTGAATATTTCTGTTTCTTTCAATGGAAACGTGTTATTATGCTTACAAAAGGGTTATTTAAGCATAAACCACCATTTGGGAGTGAATTCCATTAGTTTTGAGCAATATCAAAATTGAAAGGTCAGAATCACATTGTTGGTCAGAAAGTGCTTCTCTCGCTCTGAAAAGCATTTTGCACACATAAAAACTTGACATGTGAATATTTCTGTTACTTTCAATGGAAACGTGTTATTATGCTTACAAAAGGGTTATTTAAGCATAAACCACCATTTGGGAGTGAATTCCATTAGTTTTGAGCAATATCAACATTGTAAGGTAAAAATCACATTGTTGGTCAAAAAGTGCTTCTCTCGCTCTGAAAAGCATTTTGCACGCATAAAAACTTGACATGTGAATATTTCTGTTTCTTTCAATGGAAACGTGTTATTATGCTTACAAAAGGGTTATTTAAGCATAAACCACCATTCGGGAGTGAATTCCATTAGTTTTGAGCAATATCAACATTGTAAGGTAAAAATCACATTGTTGGTCAAAAAGTGCTTCTCTCGCTCTGAAAAGCATTTTGCACACATAAAAACTTGACATGTGAATATTTCTGTTTCTTTCAATGGAAACGTGTTATTATGCTTACAAAAGGGTTATTTAAGCATAAACCACCATTTGGGAGTGAATTCCATTAGTTTTGAGCAATATCAAAATTGAAAGGTCAGAATCACATTGTTGGTCAAAAAGTGCTTCTCTCGCTCTGAAAAGCATTTTGCACACATAAAAACTTGACATGTGAATATTTCTGTTACTTTCAATGGAAACGTGTTATTATGCTTACAAACGGGTTATTTAAGCATAAACCACCATTTGGGAGTGAATTCCATTAGTTTTGAGCAATATCAAAATTGAAAGGTCAGAGTCACATTGTTGGTCAAAAAGTGCTTCTCTCGCTCTGAAAAGCATTTTGCACGCATAAAAACTTGACATGTGAATATTTCTGTTTCTTTCAATGGAAACGTGTTATTATGCTTACAAAAGGGTTATTTAAGCATAAACCACCATTTGGGAGTGAATTCCATTAGTTTTGAGCAATATCAAAATTGAAAGGTAAAAATCACATTGTTGGTCAAAAAGTGCTTCTCTCGCTCTGAAAAGCATTTTGCACGCATAAAAACTTGACATGTGAATATTTCTGTTTCTTTCAATTCAAACGTGTTATTATGCTTACAAAAGGGTTATTTAAGCATAAACCACCATTTGGGAGTGAATTCCATTAGTTTTGAGCAATATCAAAATTGAAAGGTCAGAATCACATTGTTGGTGAAAAAGTGCTTCTCTCGCTCTGAAAAGCATTTTGCACACATAAAAACTTGACATGTGAATATTTCTGTTACTTTCAATGGAAACGTGTTATTATGCTTACAAAAGGGTTATTTAAGCATAAACCACCATTTGGGAGTGAATTCCATTAGTTTTGAGCAATATCAACATTGTAAGGTAAAAATCACATTGTTGGTCAAAAAGTGCTTCTCTCGCTCTGAAAAGCATTTTGCACACATAAAAACTTGACATGTGAATATTTCTGTTTCTTTCAATGGAAACGTGTTATTATGCTTACAAAAGGGTTATTTAAGCATAAACCACCATTTGGGAGTGAATTCCATTAGTTTTGAGCAATATCAAAATTGAAAGGTCAGAATCACATTGTTGGTCAAAAAGTGCTTCTCTCGCTCTGAAAAGCATTTTGCACACATAAAAACTTGACATGTGAATATTTCTGTTACTTTCAATGGAAACGTGTTATTATGCTTACAAACGGGTTATTTAAGCATAAACCACCATTTGGGAGTGAATTCCATTAGTTTTGAGCAATATCAAAATTGAAAGGTCAGAATCACATTGTTGGTCAAAAAGTGCTTCTCTCGCTCTGAAAAGCATTTTGCACACATAAAAACTTGACATGTGAATATTTCTGTTACTTTCAATGGAAACGTGTTATTATGCTTACAAAAGGGTTATTTAAGCATAAACCACCATTTGGGAGTGAATTCCATTAGTTTTGAGCAACATCAAAATTGAAAGGTCAGAGTCACATTGTTGGTCAAAAAGTGCTTCTCTCGCTCTGAAAAGCATTTTGCACACATAAAAACTTGACATGTGAATATTTCTGTTACTTTCAATGGAAACGTGTTATTATGCTTACAAAAGGGTTATTTAAGCATAAACCACCATTTGGGAGTGAATTCCATTAGTTTTGAGCAATATCAAAATTGAAAGGTAAAAATCACATTGTTGGTCAAAAAGTGCTTCTCTCGCTCTGAAAAGCATTTTGCACGCATAAAAACTTGACATGTGAATATTTCTGTTTCTTTCAATGGAAACGTGTTATTATGCTTACAAAAGGGTTATTTAAGCATAAACCACCATTTGGGAGTGAATTCCATTAGTTTTGAGCAATATCAAAATTGAAAGGTCAGAGTCACATTGTTGGTCAAAAAGTGCTTCTCTCGCTCTGAAAAGCATTTTGCACGCATAAAAACTTGACATGTGAATATTTCTGTTTCTTTCAATGGAAACGTGTTATTATGATACAAAAGGGTTATTTAAGCATAAACCACCATTTGGGAGTGAATTCCATTAGTTTTGAGCAATATCAAAATTGAAAGGTAAAAATCACATTGTTGGTCAAAAAGTGCTTCTCTCGCTCTGAAAAGCATTTTGCACGCATAAAAACTTGACATGTGAATATTTCTGTTTCTTTCAATTCAAACGTGTTATTATGCTTACAAAAGGGTTATTTAAGCATAAACCACCATTTGGGAGTGAATTCCATTAGTTTTGAGCAATATCAAAATTGAAAGGTCAGAATCACATTGTTGGTCAAAAAGTGCTTCTCTCGCTCTGAAAAGCATTTTGCACACATAAAAACTTGACATGTGAATATTTCTGTTACTTTCAATGGAAACGTGTTATTATGCTTACAAAAGGGTTATTTAAGCATAAACCACCATTTGGGAGTGAATTCCATTAGTTTTGAGCAACATCAAAATTGAAAGGTCAGAATCACATTGTTGGTCAAAAAGTGCTTCTCTCGCTCTGAAAAGCATTTTGCACGCATAAAAACTTGACATGTGAATATTTCTGTTTCTTTCAATGGAAACGTGTTATTATGCTTACAAAAGGGTTATTTAAGCATAAACCACCATTCGGGAGTGAATTCCATTAGTTTTGAGCAATATCAACATTGTAAGGTAAAAATCACATTGTTGGTCAAAAAGTGCTTCTCTCGCTCTGAAAAGCATTTTGCACACATAAAAACTTGACATGTGAATATTTCTGTTTCTTTCAATGGAAACGTGTTATTATGCTTACAAAAGGGTTATTTAAGCATAAACCACCATTTGGGAGTGAATTCCATTAGTTTTGAGCAATATCAAAATTGAAAGGTCAGAATCACATTGTTGGTCAAAAAGTGCTTCTCTCGCTCTGAAAAGCATTTTGCACACATAAAAACTTGACATGTGAATATTTCTGTTACTTTCAATGGAAACGTGTTATTATGCTTACAAACGGGTTATTTAAGCATAAACCACCATTTGGGAGTGAATTCCATTAGTTTTGAGCAATATCAAAATTGAAAGGTCAGAGTCACATTGTTGGTCAAAAAGTGCTTCTCTCGCTCTGAAAAGCATTTTGCACGCATAAAAACTTGACATGTGAATATTTCTGTTTCTTTCAATGGAAACGTGTTATTATGCTTACAAAAGGGTTATTTAAGCATAAACCACCATTTGGGAGTGAATTCCATTAGTTTTGAGCAATATCAAAATTGAAAGGTAAAAATCACATTGTTGGTCAAAAAGTGCTTCTCTCGCTCTGAAAAGCATTTTGCACGCATAAAAACTTGACATGTGAATATTTCTGTTTCTTTCAATTCAAACGTGTTATTATGCTTACAAAAGGGTTATTTAAGCATAAACCACCATTTGGGAGTGAATTCCATTAGTTTTGAGCAATATCAAAATTGAAAGGTCAGAATCACATTGTTGGTGAAAAAGTGCTTCTCTCGCTCTGAAAAGCATTTTGCACACATAAAAACTTGACATGTGAATATTTCTGTTACTTTCAATGGAAACGTGTTATTATGCTTACAAAAGGGTTATTTAAGCATAAACCACCATTTGGGAGTGAATTCCATTAGTTTTGAGCAATATCAACATTGTAAGGTAAAAATCACATTGTTGGTCAAAAAGTGCTTCTCTCGCTCTGAAAAGCATTTTGCACACATAAAAACTTGACATGTGAATATTTCTGTTTCTTTCAATGGAAACGTGTTATTATGCTTACAAAAGGGTTATTTAAGCATAAACCACCATTTGGGAGTGAATTCCATTAGTTTTGAGCAATATCAAAATTGAAAGGTCAGAATCACATTGTTGGTCAAAAAGTGCTTCTCTCGCTCTGAAAAGCATTTTGCACACATAAAAACTTGACATGTGAATATTTCTGTTACTTTCAATGGAAACGTGTTATTATGCTTACAAACGGGTTATTTAAGCATAAACCACCATTTGGGAGTGAATTCCATTAGTTTTGAGCAATATCAAAATTGAAAGGTCAGAATCACATTGTTGGTCAAAAAGTGCTTCTCTCGCTCTGAAAAGCATTTTGCACACATAAAAACTTGACATGTGAATATTTCTGTTACTTTCAATGGAAACGTGTTATTATGCTTACAAAAGGGTTATTTAAGCATAAACCACCATTTGGGAGTGAATTCCATTAGTTTTGAGCAACATCAAAATTGAAAGGTCAGAGTCACATTGTTGGTCAAAAAGTGCTTCTCTCGCTCTGAAAAGCATTTTGCACACATAAAAACTTGACATGTGAATATTTCTGTTACTTTCAATGGAAACGTGTTATTATGCTTACAAAAGGGTTATTTAAGCATAAACCACCATTTGGGAGTGAATTCCATTAGTTTTGAGCAATATCAAAATTGAAAGGTAAAAATCACATTGTTGGTCAAAAAGTGCTTCTCTCGCTCTGAAAAGCATTTTGCACGCATAAAAACTTGACATGTGAATATTTCTGTTTCTTTCAATGGAAACGTGTTATTATGCTTACAAAAGGGTTATTTAAGCATAAACCACCATTTGGGAGTGAATTCCATTAGTTTTGAGCAATATCAAAATTGAAAGGTCAGAGTCACATTGTTGGTCAAAAAGTGCTTCTCTCGCTCTGAAAAGCATTTTGCACGCATAAAAACTTGACATGTGAATATTTCTGTTTCTTTCAATGGAAACGTGTTATTATGATACAAAAGGGTTATTTAAGCATAAACCACCATTTGGGAGTGAATTCCATTAGTTTTGAGCAATATCAAAATTGAAAGGTAAAAATCACATTGTTGGTCAAAAAGTGCTTCTCTCGCTCTGAAAAGCATTTTGCACGCATAAAAACTTGACATGTGAATATTTCTGTTTCTTTCAATTCAAACGTGTTATTATGCTTACAAAAGGGTTATTTAAGCATAAACCACCATTTGGGAGTGAATTCCATTAGTTTTGAGCAATATCAAAATTGAAAGGTCAGAATCACATTGTTGGTCAAAAAGTGCTTCTCTCGCTCTGAAAAGCATTTTGCACACATAAAAACTTGACATGTGAATATTTCTGTTACTTTCAATGGAAACGTGTTATTATGCTTACAAAAGGGTTATTTAAGCATAAACCACCATTTGGGAGTGAATTCCATTAGTTTTGAGCAACATCAAAATTGAAAGGTCAGAATCACATTGTTGGTCAAAAAGTGCTTCTCTCGCTCTGAAAAGCATTTTGCACGCATAAAAACTTGACATGTGAATATTTCTGTTTCTTTCAATGGAAACGTTTTATTATGCTTACAAAAGGGTTATTTAAGCATAAACCACCATTTGGGAGTGAATTCCATTAGTTTTGAGCAATATCAACATTGTAAGGTAAAAATCACATTGTTGGTCAAAAAGTGCTTCTCTCGCTCTGAAAAGCATTTTGCACACATAAAAACTTGACATGTGAATATTTCTGTTTCTTTCAATGGAAACGTGTTATTATGCTTACAAAAGGGTTATTTAAGCATAAACCACCATTTGGGAGTGAATTCCATTAGTTTTGAGCAATATCAAAATTGAAAGGTCAGAATCACATTGTTGGTCAAAAAGTGCTTCTCTCGCTCTGAAAAGCATTTTGCACGCATAAAAACTTGACATGTGAATATTTCTGTTTCTTTCAATGGAAACGTGTTATTATGCTTACAAAAGGGTTATTTAAGCATAAACCACCATTTGGGAGTGAATTCCATTAGTTTTGAGCAATATCAAAATTGAAAGGTCAGAATCACATTGTTGGTCAAAAAGTGCTTCTCTCGCTCTGAAAAGCATTTTGCACACATAAAAACTTGACATGTGAATATTTCTGTTACTTTCAATGGAAACGTGTTATTATGCTTACAAAAGGGTTATTTAAGCATAAACCACCATTTGGGAGTGAATTCCATTAGTTTTGAGCAATATCAACATTGTAAGGTAAAAATCACATTGTTGGTCAAAAAGTGCTTCTCTCGCTCTGAAAAGCATTTTGCACGCATAAAAACTTGACATGTGAATATTTCTGTTTCTTTCAATGGAAACGTGTTATTATGCTTACAAAAGGGTTATTTAAGCATAAACCACCATTTGGGAGTGAATTCCATTAGTTTTGAGCAATATCAACATTGTAAGGTAAAAATCACATTGTTGGTCAAAAAGTGCTTCTCTCGCTCTGAAAAGCATTTTGCACACATAAAAACTTGACATGTGAATATTTCTGTTTCTTTCAATGGAAACGTGTTATTATGCTTACAAAAGGGTTATTTAAGCATAAACCACCATTTGGGAGTGAATTCCATTAGTTTTGAGCAATATCAAAATTGAAAGGTCAGAATCACATTGTTGGTCAAAAAGTGCTTCTCTCGCTCTGAAAAGCATTTTGCACGCATAAAAACTTGACATGTGAATATTTCTGTTTCTTTCAATGGAAACGTGTTATTATGCTTACAAAAGGGTTATTTAAGCATAAACCACCATTTGGGAGTGAATTCCATTAGTTTTGAGCAATATCAAAATTGAAAGGTCAGAATCACATTGTTGGTCAAAAAGTGCTTCTCTCGCTCTGAAAAGCATTTTGCACACATAAAAACTTGACATGTGAATATTTCTGTTACTTTCAATGGAAACGTGTTATTATGCTTACAAAAGGGTTATTTAAGCATAAACCACCATTTGGGAGTGAATTCCATTAGTTTTGAGCAATATCAACATTGTAAGGTAAAAATCACATTGTTGGTCAAAAAGTGCTTCTCTCGCTCTGAAAAGCATTTTGCACGCATAAAAACTTGACATGTGAATATTTCTGTTTCTTTCAATGGAAACGTGTTATTATGCTTACAAAAGGGTTATTTAAGCATAAACCACCATTTGGGAGTGAATTCCATTAGTTTTGAGCAATATCAACATTGTAAGGTAAAAATCACATTGTTGGTCAAAAAGTGCTTCTCTCGCTCTGAAAAGCATTTTGCACACATAAAAACTTGACATGTGAATATTTCTGTTTCTTTCAATGGAAACGTGTTATTATGCTTACAAAAGGGTTATTTAAGCATAAACCACCATTTGGGAGTGAATTCCATTAGTTTTGAGCAATATCAAAATTGAAAGGTCAGAATCACATTGTTGGTCAAAAAGTGCTTCTCTCGCTCTGAAAAGCATTTTGCACACATAAAAACTTGACATGTGAATATTTCTGTTACTTTCAATGGAAACGTGTTATTATGCTTACAAACGGGTTATTTAAGCATAAACCACCATTTGGGAGTGAATTCCATTAGTTTTGAGCAATATCAAAATTGAAAGGTCAGAGTCACATTGTTGGTCAAAAAGTGCTTCTCTCGCTCTGAAAAGCATTTTGCACGCATAAAAACTTGACATGTGAATATTTCTGTTTCTTTCAATGGAAACGTGTTATTATGCTTACAAAAGGGTTATTTAAGCATAAACCACCATTTGGGAGTGAATTCCATTAGTTTTGAGCAATATCAAAATTGAAAGGTAAAAATCACATTGTTGGTCAAAAAGTGCTTCTCTCGCTCTGAAAAGCATTTTGCACGCATAAAAACTTGACATGTGAATATTTCTGTTTCTTTCAATTCAAACGTGTTATTATGCTTACAAAAGGGTTATTTAAGCATAAACCACCATTTGGGAGTGAATTCCATTAGTTTTGAGCAATATCAAAATTGAAAGGTCAGAATCACATTGTTGGTGAAAAAGTGCTTCTCTCGCTCTGAAAAGCATTTTGCACACATAAAAACTTGACATGTGAATATTTCTGTTACTTTCAATGGAAACGTGTTATTATGCTTACAAAAGGGTTATTTAAGCATAAACCACCATTTGGGAGTGAATTCCATTAGTTTTGAGCAATATCAACATTGTAAGGTAAAAATCACATTGTTGGTCAAAAAGTGCTTCTCTCGCTCTGAAAAGCATTTTGCACACATAAAAACTTGACATGTGAATATTTCTGTTTCTTTCAATGGAAACGTGTTATTATGCTTACAAAAGGGTTATTTAAGCATAAACCACCATTTGGGAGTGAATTCCATTAGTTTTGAGCAATATCAAAATTGAAAGGTCAGAATCACATTGTTGGTCAAAAAGTGCTTCTCTCGCTCTGAAAAGCATTTTGCACACATAAAAACTTGACATGTGAATATTTCTGTTACTTTCAATGGAAACGTGTTATTATGCTTACAAACGGGTTATTTAAGCATAAACCACCATTTGGGAGTGAATTCCATTAGTTTTGAGCAATATCAAAATTGAAAGGTCAGAATCACATTGTTGGTCAAAAAGTGCTTCTCTCGCTCTGAAAAGCATTTTGCACACATAAAAACTTGACATGTGAATATTTCTGTTTCTTTCAATGGAAACGTGTTATTATGCTTACAAAAGGGTTATTTAAGCATAAACCACCATTTGGGAGTGAATTCCATTAGTTTTGAGCAACATCAAAATTGAAAGGTCAGAGTCACATTGTTGGTCAAAAAGTGCTTCTCTCGCTCTGAAAAGCATTTTGCACACATAAAAACTTGACATGTGAATATTTCTGTTACTTTCAATGGAAACGTGTTATTATGCTTACAAAAGGGTTATTTAAGCATAAACCACCATTTGGGAGTGAATTCCATTAGTTTTGAGCAATATCAAAATTGAAAGGTAAAAATCACATTGTTGGTCAAAAAGTGCTTCTCTCGCTCTGAAAAGCATTTTGCACGCATAAAAACTTGACATGTGAATATTTCTGTTACTTTCAATGGAAACGTGTTATTATGCTTACAAAAGGGTTATTTAAGCATAAACCACCATTTGGGAGTGAATTCCATTAGTTTTGAGCAATATCAAAATTGTAAGGTAAAAATCACATTGTTGGTCAAAAAGTGCTTCTCTCGCTCTGAAAAGCATTTTGCACGCATAAAAACTTGACATGTGAATATTTCTGTTTCTTTCAATGGAAACGTGTTATTATGCTTACAAAAGGGTTATTTAAGCATAAACCACCATTTGGGAGTGAATTCCATTAGTTTTGAGCAATATCAACATTGTAAGGTAAAAATCACATTGTTGGTCAAAAAGTGCTTCTCTCGCTCTGAAAAGCATTTTGCACACATAAAAACTTGACATGTGAATATTTCTGTTTCTTTCAATGGAAACGTGTTATTATGCTTACAAAAGGGTTATTTAAGCATAAACCACCATTTGGGAGTGAATTCCATTAGTTTTGAGCAATATCAAAATTGAAAGGTCAGAATCACATTGTTGGTCAAAAAGTGCTTCTCTCGCTCTGAAAAGCATTTTGCACACATAAAAACTTGACATGTGAATATTTCTGTTACTTTCAATGGAAACGTGTTATTATGCTTACAAACGGGTTATTTAAGCATAAACCACCATTTGGGAGTGAATTCCATTAGTTTTGAGCAATATCAAAATTGAAAGGTCAGAGTCACATTGTTGGTCAAAAAGTGCTTCTCTCGCTCTGAAAAGCATTTTGCACGCATAAAAACTTGACATGTGAATATTTCTGTTTCTTTCAATGGAAACGTGTTATTATGCTTACAAAAGGGTTATTTAAGCATAAACCACCATTTGGGAGTGAATTCCATTAGTTTTGAGCAATATCAAAATTGAAAGGTAAAAATCACATTGTTGGTCAAAAAGTGCTTCTCTCGCTCTGAAAAGCATTTTGCACGCATAAAAACTTGACATGTGAATATTTCTGTTTCTTTCAATGGAAACGTGTTATTATGCTTACAAAAGGGTTATTTAAGCATAAACCACCATTTGGGAGTGAATTCCATTAGTTTTGAGCAATATCAAAATTGAAAGGTCAGAGTCACATTGTTGGTCAAAAAGTGCTTCTCTCGCTCTGAAAAGCATTTTGCACGTATAAAAACTTGACATGTGAATATTTCTGTTACTTTCAATGGAAACGTGTTATTATGCTTACAAAAGGGTTATTTAAGCATAAACCACCATTTGGGAGTGAATTCCATTAGTTTTGAGCAACATCAAAATTGAAAGGTCAGAGTCACATTGTTGGTCAAAAAGTGCTTCTCTCGCTCTGAAAAGCATTTTGCACACATAAAAACTTGACATGTGAATATTTCTGTTACTTTCAATGGAAACGTGTTATTATGCTTACAAAAGGGTTATTTAAGCATAAACCACCATTTGGGAGTGAATTCCATTAGTTTTGAGCAACATCAAAATTGAAAGGTAAAAATCACATTGTTGGTCAAAAAGTGCTTCTCTCGCTCTGAAAAGCATTTTGCACACATAAAAACTTGACATGTGAATATTTCTGTTACTTTCAATGGAAACGTGTTATTATGCTTACAAAAGGGTTATTTAAGCATAAACCACCATTTGGGAGTGAATTCCATTAGTTTTGAGCAATATCAAAATTGAAAGGTAAAAATCACATTGTTGGTCAAAAAGTGCTTCTCTCGCTCTGAAAA
Organism: Pollachius pollachius; assembly: GCF_949987615.1. Taxonomy (NCBI): domain Eukaryota; kingdom Metazoa; phylum Chordata; class Actinopteri; order Gadiformes; family Gadidae; genus Pollachius; species Pollachius pollachius. Next base: position 35,234 of record NW_027641471.1, read on the forward strand.
GCATTTTGCACGCATAAAAACTTGACATGTGAATATTTCTGTTTCTTTCAATGGAAACGTGTTATTATGCTTACAAAAGGGTTATTTAAGCATAAACCACCATTTGGGAGTGAATTCCATTAGTTTTGAGCAATATCAAAATTGAAAGGTCAGAGTCACATTGTTGGTCAAAAAGTGCTTCTCTCGCTCTGAAAAGCATTTTGCACGTATAAAAACTTGACATGTGAATATTTCTGTTACTTTCAATGGAAACGTGTTATTATGCTTACAAACGGGTTATTTAAGCATAAACCACCATTTGGGAGTGAATTCCATTAGTTTTGAGCAATATCAAAATTGAAAGGTCAGAATCACATTGTTGGTCAAAAAGTGCTTCTCTCGCTCTGAAAAGCATTTTGCACACATAAAAACTTGACATGTGAATATTTCTGTTTCTTTCAATGGAAACGTGTTATTATGCTTACAAAAGGGTTATTTAAGCATAAACCACCATTTGGGAGTGAATTCCATTAGTTTTGAGCAACATCAAAATTGAAAGGTCAGAATCACATTGTTGGTCAAAAAGTGCTTCTCTCGCTCTGAAAAGCATTTTGCACGCATAAAAACTTGACATGTGAATATTTCTGTTTCTTTCAATGGAAACGTTTTATTATGCTTACAAAAGGGTTATTTAAGCATAAACCACCATTTGGGAGTGAATTCCATTAGTTTTGAGCAATATCAACATTGTAAGGTAAAAATCACATTGTTGGTCAAAAAGTGCTTCTCTCGCTCTGAAAAGCATTTTGCACACATAAAAACTTGACATGTGAATATTTCTGTTTCTTTCAATGGAAACGTGTTATTATGCTTACAAAAGGGTTATTTAAGCATAAACCACCATTTGGGAGTGAATTCCATTAGTTTTGAGCAATATCAAAATTGAAAGGTCAGAATCACATTGTTGGTCAAAAAGTGCTTCTCTCGCTCTGAAAAGCATTTTGCACGCATAAAAACTTGACATGTGAATATTTCTGTTTCTTTCAATGGAAACGTGTTATTATGCTTACAAAAGGGTTATTTAAGCATAAACCACCATTTGGGAGTGAATTCCATTAGTTTTGAGCAATATCAAAATTGAAAGGTCAGAATCACATTGTTGGTCAGAAAGTGCTTCTCTCGCTCTGAAAAGCATTTTGCACACATAAAAACTTGACATGTGAATATTTCTGTTACTTTCAATGGAAACGTGTTATTATGCTTACAAAAGGGTTATTTAAGCATAAACCACCATTTGGGAGTGAATTCCATTAGTTTTGAGCAATATCAACATTGTAAGGTAAAAATCACATTGTTGGTCAAAAAGTGCTTCTCTCGCTCTGAAAAGCATTTTGCACGCATAAAAACTTGACATGTGAATATTTCTGTTTCTTTCAATGGAAACGTGTTATTATGCTTACAAAAGGGTTATTTAAGCATAAACCACCATTCGGGAGTGAATTCCATTAGTTTTGAGCAATATCAACATTGTAAGGTAAAAATCACATTGTTGGTCAAAAAGTGCTTCTCTCGCTCTGAAAAGCATTTTGCACACATAAAAACTTGACATGTGAATATTTCTGTTTCTTTCAATGGAAACGTGTTATTATGCTTACAAAAGGGTTATTTAAGCATAAACCACCATTTGGGAGTGAATTCCATTAGTTTTGAGCAATATCAAAATTGAAAGGTCAGAATCACATTGTTGGTCAAAAAGTGCTTCTCTCGCTCTGAAAAGCATTTTGCACACATAAAAACTTGACATGTGAATATTTCTGTTACTTTCAATGGAAACGTGTTATTATGCTTACAAACGGGTTATTTAAGCATAAACCACCATTTGGGAGTGAATTCCATTAGTTTTGAGCAATATCAAAATTGAAAGGTCAGAGTCACATTGTTGGTCAAAAAGTGCTTCTCTCGCTCTGAAAAGCATTTTGCACGCATAAAAACTTGACATGTGAATATTTCTGTTTCTTTCAATGGAAACGTGTTATTATGCTTACAAAAGGGTTATTTAAGCATAAACCACCATTTGGGAGTGAATTCCATTAGTTTTGAGCAATATCAAAATTGAAAGGTAAAAATCACATTGTTGGTCAAAAAGTGCTTCTCTCGCTCTGAAAAGCATTTTGCACGCATAAAAACTTGACATGTGAATATTTCTGTTTCTTTCAATTCAAACGTGTTATTATGCTTACAAAAGGGTTATTTAAGCATAAACCACCATTTGGGAGTGAATTCCATTAGTTTTGAGCAATATCAAAATTGAAAGGTCAGAATCACATTGTTGGTGAAAAAGTGCTTCTCTCGCTCTGAAAAGCATTTTGCACACATAAAAACTTGACATGTGAATATTTCTGTTACTTTCAATGGAAACGTGTTATTATGCTTACAAAAGGGTTATTTAAGCATAAACCACCATTTGGGAGTGAATTCCATTAGTTTTGAGCAATATCAACATTGTAAGGTAAAAATCACATTGTTGGTCAAAAAGTGCTTCTCTCGCTCTGAAAAGCATTTTGCACACATAAAAACTTGACATGTGAATATTTCTGTTTCTTTCAATGGAAACGTGTTATTATGCTTACAAAAGGGTTATTTAAGCATAAACCACCATTTGGGAGTGAATTCCATTAGTTTTGAGCAATATCAAAATTGAAAGGTCAGAATCACATTGTTGGTCAAAAAGTGCTTCTCTCGCTCTGAAAAGCATTTTGCACACATAAAAACTTGACATGTGAATATTTCTGTTACTTTCAATGGAAACGTGTTATTATGCTTACAAACGGGTTATTTAAGCATAAACCACCATTTGGGAGTGAATTCCATTAGTTTTGAGCAATATCAAAATTGAAAGGTCAGAATCACATTGTTGGTCAAAAAGTGCTTCTCTCGCTCTGAAAAGCATTTTGCACACATAAAAACTTGACATGTGAATATTTCTGTTACTTTCAATGGAAACGTGTTATTATGCTTACAAAAGGGTTATTTAAGCATAAACCACCATTTGGGAGTGAATTCCATTAGTTTTGAGCAACATCAAAATTGAAAGGTCAGAGTCACATTGTTGGTCAAAAAGTGCTTCTCTCGCTCTGAAAAGCATTTTGCACACATAAAAACTTGACATGTGAATATTTCTGTTACTTTCAATGGAAACGTGTTATTATGCTTACAAAAGGGTTATTTAAGCATAAACCACCATTTGGGAGTGAATTCCATTAGTTTTGAGCAATATCAAAATTGAAAGGTAAAAATCACATTGTTGGTCAAAAAGTGCTTCTCTCGCTCTGAAAAGCATTTTGCACGCATAAAAACTTGACATGTGAATATTTCTGTTTCTTTCAATGGAAACGTGTTATTATGCTTACAAAAGGGTTATTTAAGCATAAACCACCATTTGGGAGTGAATTCCATTAGTTTTGAGCAATATCAAAATTGAAAGGTCAGAGTCACATTGTTGGTCAAAAAGTGCTTCTCTCGCTCTGAAAAGCATTTTGCACGCATAAAAACTTGACATGTGAATATTTCTGTTTCTTTCAATGGAAACGTGTTATTATGATACAAAAGGGTTATTTAAGCATAAACCACCATTTGGGAGTGAATTCCATTAGTTTTGAGCAATATCAAAATTGAAAGGTAAAAATCACATTGTTGGTCAAAAAGTGCTTCTCTCGCTCTGAAAAGCATTTTGCACGCATAAAAACTTGACATGTGAATATTTCTGTTTCTTTCAATTCAAACGTGTTATTATGCTTACAAAAGGGTTATTTAAGCATAAACCACCATTTGGGAGTGAATTCCATTAGTTTTGAGCAATATCAAAATTGAAAGGTCAGAATCACATTGTTGGTCAAAAAGTGCTTCTCTCGCTCTGAAAAGCATTTTGCACACATAAAAACTTGACATGTGAATATTTCTGTTACTTTCAATGGAAACGTGTTATTATGCTTACAAAAGGGTTATTTAAGCATAAACCACCATTTGGGAGTGAATTCCATTAGTTTTGAGCAACATCAAAATTGAAAGGTCAGAATCACATTGTTGGTCAAAAAGTGCTTCTCTCGCTCTGAAAAGCATTTTGCACGCATAAAAACTTGACATGTGAATATTTCTGTTTCTTTCAATGGAAACGTTTTATTATGCTTACAAAAGGGTTATTTAAGCATAAACCACCATTTGGGAGTGAATTCCATTAGTTTTGAGCAATATCAACATTGTAAGGTAAAAATCACATTGTTGGTCAAAAAGTGCTTCTCTCGCTCTGAAAAGCATTTTGCACACATAAAAACTTGACATGTGAATATTTCTGTTTCTTTCAATGGAAACGTGTTATTATGCTTACAAAAGGGTTATTTAAGCATAAACCACCATTTGGGAGTGAATTCCATTAGTTTTGAGCAATATCAAAATTGAAAGGTCAGAATCACATTGTTGGTCAAAAAGTGCTTCTCTCGCTCTGAAAAGCATTTTGCACGCATAAAAACTTGACATGTGAATATTTCTGTTTCTTTCAATGGAAACGTGTTATTATGCTTACAAAAGGGTTATTTAAGCATAAACCACCATTTGGGAGTGAATTCCATTAGTTTTGAGCAATATCAAAATTGAAAGGTCAGAATCACATTGTTGGTCAAAAAGTGCTTCTCTCGCTCTGAAAAGCATTTTGCACACATAAAAACTTGACATGTGAATATTTCTGTTACTTTCAATGGAAACGTGTTATTATGCTTACAAAAGGGTTATTTAAGCATAAACCACCATTTGGGAGTGAATTCCATTAGTTTTGAGCAATATCAACATTGTAAGGTAAAAATCACATTGTTGGTCAAAAAGTGCTTCTCTCGCTCTGAAAAGCATTTTGCACGCATAAAAACTTGACATGTGAATATTTCTGTTTCTTTCAATGGAAACGTGTTATTATGCTTACAAAAGGGTTATTTAAGCATAAACCACCATTTGGGAGTGAATTCCATTAGTTTTGAGCAATATCAACATTGTAAGGTAAAAATCACATTGTTGGTCAAAAAGTGCTTCTCTCGCTCTGAAAAGCATTTTGCACACATAAAAACTTGACATGTGAATATTTCTGTTTCTTTCAATGGAAACGTGTTATTATGCTTACAAAAGGGTTATTTAAGCATAAACCACCATTTGGGAGTGAATTCCATTAGTTTTGAGCAATATCAAAATTGAAAGGTCAGAATCACATTGTTGGTCAAAAAGTGCTTCTCTCGCTCTGAAAAGCATTTTGCACGCATAAAAACTTGACATGTGAATATTTCTGTTTCTTTCAATGGAAACGTGTTATTATGCTTACAAAAGGGTTATTTAAGCATAAACCACCATTTGGGAGTGAATTCCATTAGTTTTGAGCAATATCAAAATTGAAAGGTCAGAATCACATTGTTGGTCAAAAAGTGCTTCTCTCGCTCTGAAAAGCATTTTGCACACATAAAAACTTGACATGTGAATATTTCTGTTACTTTCAATGGAAACGTGTTATTATGCTTACAAAAGGGTTATTTAAGCATAAACCACCATTTGGGAGTGAATTCCATTAGTTTTGAGCAATATCAACATTGTAAGGTAAAAATCACATTGTTGGTCAAAAAGTGCTTCTCTCGCTCTGAAAAGCATTTTGCACGCATAAAAACTTGACATGTGAATATTTCTGTTTCTTTCAATGGAAACGTGTTATTATGCTTACAAAAGGGTTATTTAAGCATAAACCACCATTTGGGAGTGAATTCCATTAGTTTTGAGCAATATCAACATTGTAAGGTAAAAATCACATTGTTGGTCAAAAAGTGCTTCTCTCGCTCTGAAAAGCATTTTGCACACATAAAAACTTGACATGTGAATATTTCTGTTTCTTTCAATGGAAACGTGTTATTATGCTTACAAAAGGGTTATTTAAGCATAAACCACCATTTGGGAGTGAATTCCATTAGTTTTGAGCAATATCAAAATTGAAAGGTCAGAATCACATTGTTGGTCAAAAAGTGCTTCTCTCGCTCTGAAAAGCATTTTGCACACATAAAAACTTGACATGTGAATATTTCTGTTACTTTCAATGGAAACGTGTTATTATGCTTACAAACGGGTTATTTAAGCATAAACCACCATTTGGGAGTGAATTCCATTAGTTTTGAGCAATATCAAAATTGAAAGGTCAGAGTCACATTGTTGGTCAAAAAGTGCTTCTCTCGCTCTGAAAAGCATTTTGCACGCATAAAAACTTGACATGTGAATATTTCTGTTTCTTTCAATGGAAACGTGTTATTATGCTTACAAAAGGGTTATTTAAGCATAAACCACCATTTGGGAGTGAATTCCATTAGTTTTGAGCAATATCAAAATTGAAAGGTAAAAATCACATTGTTGGTCAAAAAGTGCTTCTCTCGCTCTGAAAAGCATTTTGCACGCATAAAAACTTGACATGTGAATATTTCTGTTTCTTTCAATTCAAACGTGTTATTATGCTTACAAAAGGGTTATTTAAGCATAAACCACCATTTGGGAGTGAATTCCATTAGTTTTGAGCAATATCAAAATTGAAAGGTCAGAATCACATTGTTGGTGAAAAAGTGCTTCTCTCGCTCTGAAAAGCATTTTGCACACATAAAAACTTGACATGTGAATATTTCTGTTACTTTCAATGGAAACGTGTTATTATGCTTACAAAAGGGTTATTTAAGCATAAACCACCATTTGGGAGTGAATTCCATTAGTTTTGAGCAATATCAACATTGTAAGGTAAAAATCACATTGTTGGTCAAAAAGTGCTTCTCTCGCTCTGAAAAGCATTTTGCACACATAAAAACTTGACATGTGAATATTTCTGTTTCTTTCAATGGAAACGTGTTATTATGCTTACAAAAGGGTTATTTAAGCATAAACCACCATTTGGGAGTGAATTCCATTAGTTTTGAGCAATATCAAAATTGAAAGGTCAGAATCACATTGTTGGTCAAAAAGTGCTTCTCTCGCTCTGAAAAGCATTTTGCACACATAAAAACTTGACATGTGAATATTTCTGTTACTTTCAATGGAAACGTGTTATTATGCTTACAAACGGGTTATTTAAGCATAAACCACCATTTGGGAGTGAATTCCATTAGTTTTGAGCAATATCAAAATTGAAAGGTCAGAATCACATTGTTGGTCAAAAAGTGCTTCTCTCGCTCTGAAAAGCATTTTGCACACATAAAAACTTGACATGTGAATATTTCTGTTTCTTTCAATGGAAACGTGTTATTATGCTTACAAAAGGGTTATTTAAGCATAAACCACCATTTGGGAGTGAATTCCATTAGTTTTGAGCAACATCAAAATTGAAAGGTCAGAGTCACATTGTTGGTCAAAAAGTGCTTCTCTCGCTCTGAAAAGCATTTTGCACACATAAAAACTTGACATGTGAATATTTCTGTTACTTTCAATGGAAACGTGTTATTATGCTTACAAAAGGGTTATTTAAGCATAAACCACCATTTGGGAGTGAATTCCATTAGTTTTGAGCAATATCAAAATTGAAAGGTAAAAATCACATTGTTGGTCAAAAAGTGCTTCTCTCGCTCTGAAAAGCATTTTGCACGCATAAAAACTTGACATGTGAATATTTCTGTTACTTTCAATGGAAACGTGTTATTATGCTTACAAAAGGGTTATTTAAGCATAAACCACCATTTGGGAGTGAATTCCATTAGTTTTGAGCAATATCAAAATTGTAAGGTAAAAATCACATTGTTGGTCAAAAAGTGCTTCTCTCGCTCTGAAAAGCATTTTGCACGCATAAAAACTTGACATGTGAATATTTCTGTTTCTTTCAATGGAAACGTGTTATTATGCTTACAAAAGGGTTATTTAAGCATAAACCACCATTTGGGAGTGAATTCCATTAGTTTTGAGCAATATCAACATTGTAAGGTAAAAATCACATTGTTGGTCAAAAAGTGCTTCTCTCGCTCTGAAAAGCATTTTGCACACATAAAAACTTGACATGTGAATATTTCTGTTTCTTTCAATGGAAACGTGTTATTATGCTTACAAAAGGGTTATTTAAGCATAAACCACCATTTGGGAGTGAATTCCATTAGTTTTGAGCAATATCAAAATTGAAAGGTCAGAATCACATTGTTGGTCAAAAAGTGCTTCTCTCGCTCTGAAAAGCATTTTGCACACATAAAAACTTGACATGTGAATATTTCTGTTACTTTCAATGGAAACGTGTTATTATGCTTACAAACGGGTTATTTAAGCATAAACCACCATTTGGGAGTGAATTCCATTAGTTTTGAGCAATATCAAAATTGAAAGGTCAGAGTCACATTGTTGGTCAAAAAGTGCTTCTCTCGCTCTGAAAAGCATTTTGCACGCATAAAAACTTGACATGTGAATATTTCTGTTTCTTTCAATGGAAACGTGTTATTATGCTTACAAAAGGGTTATTTAAGCATAAACCACCATTTGGGAGTGAATTCCATTAGTTTTGAGCAATATCAAAATTGAAAGGTAAAAATCACATTGTTGGTCAAATAGTGCTTCTCTCGCTCTGAAAAGCATTTTGCACGCATAAAAACTTGACATGTGAATATTTCTGTTTCTTTCAATTCAAACGTGTTATTATGCTTACAAAAGGGTTATTTAAGCATAAACCACCATTTGGGAGTGAATTCCATTAGTTTTGAGCAATATCAAAATTGAAAGGTCAGAATCACATTGTTGGTGAAAAAGTGCTTCTCTCGCTCTGAAAAGCATTTTGCACACATAAAAACTTGACATGTGAATATTTCTGTTACTTTCAATGGAAACGTGTTATTATGCTTACAAAAGGGTTATTTAAGCATAAACCACCATTTGGGAGTGAATTCCATTAGTTTTGAGCAATATCAACATTGTAAGGTAAAAATCACATTGTTGGTCAAAAAGTGCTTCTCTCGCTCTGAAAAGCATTTTGCACACATAAAAACTTGACATGTGAATATTTCTGTTTCTTTCAATGGAAACGTGTTATTATGCTTACAAAAGGGTTATTTAAGCATAAACCACCATTTGGGAGTGAATTCCATTAGTTTTGAGCAATATCAAAATTGAAAGGTCAGAATCACATTGTTGGTCAAAAAGTGCTTCTCTCGCTCTGAAAAGCATTTTGCACACATAAAAACTTGACATGTGAATATTTCTGTTACTTTCAATGGAAACGTGTTATTATGCTTACAAACGGGTTATTTAAGCATAAACCACCATTTGGGAGTGAATTCCATTAGTTTTGAGCAATATCAAAATTGAAAGGTCAGAATCACATTGTTGGTCAAAAAGTGCTTCTCTCGCTCTGAAAAGCATTTTGCACACATAAAAACTTGACATGTGAATATTTCTGTTTCTTTCAATGGAAACGTGTTATTATGCTTACAAAAGGGTTATTTAAGCATAAACCACCATTTGGGAGTGAATTCCATTAGTTTTGAGCAACATCAAAATTGAAAGGTCAGAGTCACATTGTTGGTCAAAAAGTGCTTCTCTCGCTCTGAAAAGCATTTTGCACACATAAAAACTTGACATGTGAATATTTCTGTTACTTTCAATGGAAACGTGTTATTATGCTTACAAAAGGGTTATTTAAGCATAAACCACCATTTGGGAGTGAATTCCATTAGTTTTGAGCAATATCAAAATTGAAAGGTAAAAATCACATTGTTGGTCAAAAAGTGCTTCTCTCGCTCTGAAAAGCATTTTGCACGCATAAAAACTTGACATGTGAATATTTCTGTTTCTTTCAATGGAAACGTGTTATTATGCTTACAAAAGGGTTATTTAAGCATAAACCACCATTTGGGAGTGAATTCCATTAGTTTTGAGCAATATCAAAATTGAAAGGTCAGAGTCACATTGTTGGTCAAAAAGTGCTTCTCTCGCTCTGAAAAGCATTTTGCACGCATAAAAACTTGACATGTGAATATTTCTGTTTCTTTCAATGGAAACGTGTTATTATGCTTACAAAAGGGTTATTTAAGCATAAACCACCATTTGGGAGTGAATTCCATTAGTTTTGAGCAATATCAAAATTGAAAGGTAAAAATCACATTGTTGGTCAAAAAGTGCTTCTCTCGCTCTGAAAAGCATTTTGCACGCATAAAAACTTGACATGTGAATATTTCTGTTTCTTTCAATGGAAACGTGTTATTATGCTTACAAAAGGGTTATTTAAGCATAAACCACCATTTGGGAGTGAATTCCATTAGTTTTGAGCAATATCAACATTGAAAGGTCAGAATCACATTGTTGGTGAAAAAGTGCTTCTCTCGCTCTGAAAAGCATTTTGCACACATAAAAACTTGACATGTGAATATTTCTGTTACTTTCAATGGAAACGTGTTATTATGCTTACAAAAGGGTTATTTAAGCATAAACCACCATTTGGGAGTGAATTCCATTAGTTTTGAGCAATATCAACATTGTAAGGTAAAAATCACATTGTTGGTCAAAAAGTGCTTCTCTCGCTCTGAAAAGCATTTTGCACACATAAAAACTTGACATGTGAATATTTCTGTTTCTTTCAATGGAAACGTGTTATTATGCTTACAAAAGGGTTATTTAAGCATAAACCACCATTTGGGAGTGAATTCCATTAGTTTTGAGCAATATCAAAATTGAAAGGTCAGAATCACATTGTTGGTCAAAAAGTGCTTCTCTCGCTCTGAAAAGCATTTTGCACACATAAAAACTTGACATGTGAATATTTCTGTTACTTTCAATGGAAACGTGTTATTATGCTTACAAACGGGTTATTTAAGCATAAACCACCATTTGGGAGTGAATTCCATTAGTTTTGAGCAATATCAAAATTGAAAGGTCAGAATCACATTGTTGGTCAAAAAGTGCTTCTCTCGCTCTGAAAAGCATTTTGCACACATAAAAACTTGACATGTGAATATTTCTGTTTCTTTCAATGGAAACGTGTTATTATGCTTACAAAAGGGTTATTTAAGCATAAACCACCATTTGGGAGTGAATTCCATTAGTTTTGAGCAACATCAAAATTGAAAGGTCAGAGTCACATTGTTGGTCAAAAAGTGCTTCTCTCGCTCTGAAAAGCATTTTGCACACATAAAAACTTGACATGTGAATATTTCTGTTACTTTCAATGGAAACGTGTTATTATGCTTACAAAAGGGTTATTTAAGCATAAACCACCATTTGGGAGTGAATTCCATTAGTTTTGAGCAATATCAAAATTGAAAGGTAAAAATCACATTGTTGGTCAAAAAGTGCTTCTCTCGCTCTGAAAAGCATTTTGCACGCATAAAAACTTGACATGTGAATATTTCTGTTACTTTCAATGGAAACGTGTTATTATGCTTACAAAAGGGTTATTTAAGCATAAACCACCATTTGGGAGTGAATTCCATTAGTTTTGAGCAATATCAAAATTGTAAGGTCAGAATCACATTGTTGGTCAAAAAGTGCTTCTCTCGCTCTGAAAAGCATTTTGCACGCATAAAAACTTGACATGTGAATATTTCTGTTTCTTTCAATGGAAACGTGTTATTATGCTTACAAAAGGGTTATTTAAGCATAAACCACCATTTGGGAGTGAATTCCATTAGTTTTGAGCAATATCAACATTGTAAGGTAAAAATCACATTGTTGGTCAAAAAGTGCTTCTCTCGCTCTGAAAAGCATTTTGCACACATAAAAACTTGACATGTGAATATTTCTGTTTCTTTCAATGGAAACGTGTTATTATGCTTACAAAAGGGTTATTTAAGCATAAACCACCATTTGGGAGTGAATTCCATTAGTTTTGAGCAATATCAAAATTGAAAGGTCAGAATCACATTGTTGGTCAAAAAGTGCTTCTCTCGCTCTGAAAAGCATTTTGCACACATAAAAACTTGACATGTGAATATTTCTGTTACTTTCAATGGAAACGTGTTATTATGCTTACAAACGGGTTATTTAAGCATAAACCACCATTTGGGAGTGAATTCCATTAGTTTTGAGCAATATCAAAATTGAAAGGTCAGAGTCACATTGTTGGTCAAAAAGTGCTTCTCTCGCTCTGAAAAGCATTTTGCACGCATAAAAACTTGACATGTGAATATTTCTGTTTCTTTCAATGGAAACGTGTTATTATGCTTACAAAAGGGTTATTTAAGCATAAACCACCATTTGGGAGTGAATTCCATTAGTTTTGAGCAATATCAACATTGAAAGGTAAAAATCACATTGTTGGTCAAAAAGTGCTTCTCTCGCTCTGAAAAGCATTTTGCACGCATAAAAACTTGACATGTGAATATTTATGTTTCTTTCAATTCAAACGTGTTATTATGCTTACAAAAGGGTTATTTAAGCATAAACCACCATTTGGGAGTGAATTCCATTAGTTTTGAGCAATATCAAAATTGAAAGGTCAGAATCACATTGTTGGTGAAAAAGTGCTTCTCTCGCTCTGAAAAGCATTTTGCACGCATAAAAACTTGACATGTGAATATTTCTGTTACTTTCAATGGAAACGTGTTATTATGCTTACAAAAGGGTTATTTAAGCATAAACCACCATTTGGGAGTGAATTCCATTAGTTTTGAGCAATATCAACATTGTAAGGTAAAAATCACATTGTTGGTCAAAAAGTGCTTCTCTCGCTCTGAAAAGCATTTTGCACACATAAAAACTTGACATGTGAATATTTCTGTTTCTTTCAATGGAAACGTGTTATTATGCTTACAAAAGGGTTATTTAAGCATAAACCACCATTTGGGAGTGAATTCCATTAGTTTTGAGCAATATCAAAATTGAAAGGTCAGAATCACATTGTTGGTCAAAAAGTGCTTCTCTCGCTCTGAAAAGCATTTTGCACACATAAAAACTTGACATGTGAATATTTCTGTTACTTTCAATGGAAACGTGTTATTATGCTTACAAACGGGTTATTTAAGCATAAACCACCATTTGGGAGTGAATTCCATTAGTTTTGAGCAATATCAAAATTGAAAGGTCAGAATCACATTGTTGGTCAAAAAGTGCTTCTCTCGCTCTGAAAAGCATTTTGCACACATAAAAACTTGACATGTGAATATTTCTGTTTCTTTCAATGGAAACGTGTTATTATGCTTACAAAAGGGTTATTTAAGCATAAACCACCATTTGGGAGTGAATTCCATTAGTTTTGAGCAACATCAAAATTGAAAGGTCAGAGTCACATTGTTGGTCAAAAAGTGCTTCTCTCGCTCTGAAAAGCATTTTGCACACATAAAAACTTGACATGTGAATATTTCTGTTACTTTCAATGGAAACGTGTTATTATGCTTACAAAAGGGTTATTTAAGCATAAACCACCATTTGGGAGTGAATTCCATTAGTTTTGAGCAATATCAAAATTGTAAGGTAAAAATCACATTGTTGGTCAAAAAGTGCTTCTCTCGCTCTGAAAAGCATTTTGCACACATAAAAACTTGACATGTGAATATTTCTGTTTCTTTCAATGGAAACGTGTTATTATGCTTACAAAAGGGTTATTTAAGCATAAACCACCATTTGGGAGTGAATTCCATTAGTTTTGAGCAATATCAAAATTGTAAGGTAAAAATCACATTGTTGGTCAAAAAGTGCTTCTCTCGCTCTGAAAAGCATTTTGCACGCATAAAAACTTGACATGTGAATATTTCTGTTTCTTTCAATGGAAACGTGTTATTATGCTTACAAAAGGGTTATTTAAGCATAAACCACCATTTGGGAGTGAATTCCATTAGTTTTGAGCAATATCAACATTGTAAGGTAAAAATCACATTGTTGGTCAAAAAGTGCTTCTCTCGCTCTGAAAAGCATTTTGCACACATAAAAACTTGACATGTGAATATTTCTGTTTCTTTCAATGGAAACGTGTTATTATGCTTACAAAAGGGTTATTTAAGCATAAACCACCATTTGGGAGTGAATTCCATTAGTTTTGAGCAATATCAAAATTGAAAGGTCAGAATCACATTGTTGGTCAAAAAGTGCTTCTCTCGCTCTGAAAAGCATTTTGCACACATAAAAACTTGACATGTGAATATTTCTGTTACTTTCAATGGAAACGTGTTATTATGCTTACAAACGGGTTATTTAAGCATAAACCACCATTTGGGAGTGAATTCCATTAGTTTTGAGCAATATCAAAATTGAAAGGTCAGAGTCACATTGTTGGTCAAAAAGTGCTTCTCTCGCTCTGAAAAGCATTTTGCACGCATAAAAACTTGACATGTGAATATTTCTGTTTCTTTCAATGGAAACGTGTTATTATGCTTACAAAAGGGTTATTTAAGCATAAACCACCATTTGGGAGTGAATTCCATTAGTTTTGAGCAATATCAAAATTGAAAGGTAAAAATCACATTGTTGGTCAAAAAGTGCTTCTCTCGCTCTGAAAAGCATTTTGCACGCATAAAAACTTGACATGTGAATATTTCTGTTTCTTTCAATTCAAACGTGTTATTATGCTTACAAAAGGGTTATTTAAGCATAAACCACCATTTGGGAGTGAATTCCATTAGTTTTGAGCAATATCAAAATTGAAAGGTCAGAATCACATTGTTGGTGAAAAAGTGCTTCTCTCGCTCTGAAAAGCATTTTGCACACATAAAAACTTGACATGTGAATATTTCTGTTACTTTCAATGGAAACGTGTTATTATGCTTACAAAAGGGTTATTTAAGCATAAACCACCATTTGGGAGTGAATTCCATTAGTTTTGAGCAATATCAACATTGTAAGGTAAAAATCACATTGTTGGTCAAAAAGTGCTTCTCTCGCTCTGAAAAGCATTTTGCACACATAAAAACTTGACATGTGAATATTTCTGTTTCTTTCAATGGAAACGTGTTATTATGCTTACAAAAGGGTTATTTAAGCATAAACCACCATTTGGGAGTGAATTCCATTAGTTTTGAGCAATATCAAAATTGAAAGGTCAGAATCACATTGTTGGTCAAAAAGTGCTTCTCTCGCTCTGAAAAGCATTTTGCACACATAAAAACTTGACAAGTGAATATTTCTGTTACTTTCAATGGAAACGTGTTATTATGCTTACAAACGGGTTATTTAAGCATAAACCACCATTTGGGAGTGAATTCCATTAGTTTTGAGCAACATCAAAATTGAAAGGTCAGAGTCACATTGTTGGTCAAAAAGTGCTTCTCTCGCTCTGAAAAGCATTTTGCACACATAAAAACTTGACATGTGAATATTTCTGTTACTTTCAATGGAAACGTGTTATTATGCTTACAAAAGGGTTATTTAAGCATAAACCACCATTTGGGAGTGAATTCCATTAGTTTTGAGCAATATCAAAATTGAAAGGTAAAAATCACATTGTTGGTCAAAAAGTGCTTCTCTCGCTCTGAAAAGCATTTTGCACGCATAAAAACTTGACATGTGAATATTTCTGTTTCTTTCAATGGAAACGTGTTATTATGCTTACAAAAGGGTTATTTAAGCATAAACCACCATTTGGGAGTGAATTCCATTAGTTTTGAGCAATATCAAAATTGAAAGGTCAGAGTCACATTGTTGGTCAAAAAGTGCTTCTCTCGCTCTGAAAAGCATTTTGCACGCATAAAAACTTGACATGTGAATATTTCTGTTTCTTTCAATGGAAACGTGTTATTATGATACAAAAGGGTTATTTAAGCATAAACCACCATTTGGGAGTGAATTCCATTAGTTTTGAGCAATATCAAAATTGAAAGGTCAGAATCACATTGTTGGTCAAAAAGTGCTTCTCTCGCTCTGAAAAGCATTTTGCACACATAAAAACTTGACATGTGAATATTTCTGTTACTTTCAATGGAAACGTGTTATTATGCTTACAAACGGGTTATTTAAGCATAAACCACCATTTGGGAGTGAATTCCATTAGTTTTGAGCAATATCAAAATTGAAAGGTCAGAATCACATTGTTGGTCAAAAAGTGCTTCTCTCGCTCTGAAAAGCATTTTGCACACATAAAAACTTGACATGTGAATATTTCTGTTTCTTTCAATGGAAACGTGTTATTATGCTTACAAAAGGGTTATTTAAGCATAAACCACCATTTGGGAGTGAATTCCATTAGTTTTGAGCAACATCAAAATTGAAAGGTCAGAATCACATTGTTGGTCAAAAAGTGCTTCTCTCGCTCTGAAAAGCATTTTGCACGCATAAAAACTTGACATGTGAATATTTCTGTTTCTTTCAATGGAAACGTTTTATTATGCTTACAAAAGGGTTATTTAAGCATAAACCACCATTTGGGAGTGAATTCCATTAGTTTTGAGCAATATCAACATTGTAAGGTAAAAATCACATTGTTGGTCAAAAAGTGCTTCTCTCGCTCTGAAAAGCATTTTGCACACATAAAAACTTGACATGTGAATATTTCTGTTTCTTTCAATGGAAACGTGTTATTATGCTTACAAAAGGGTTATTTAAGCATAAACCACCATTTGGGAGTGAATGCCATTAGTTTTGAGCAATATCAAAATTGAAAGGTCAGAATCACATTGTTGGTCAAAAAGTGCTTCTCTCGCTCTGAAAAGCATTTTGCACGCATAAAAACTTGACATGTGAATATTTCTGTTTCTTTCAATGGAAACGTGTTATTATGCTTACAAAAGGGTTATTTAAGCATAAACCACCATTTGGGAGTGAATTCCATTAGTTTTGAGCAATATCAAAATTGAAAGGTCAGAATCACATTGTTGGTCAAAAAGTGCTTCTCTCGCTCTGAAAAGCATTTTGCACACATAAAAACTTGACATGTGAATATTTCTGTTACTTTCAATGGAAACGTGTTATTGTGCTTACAAAAGGGTTATTTAAGCATAAACCACCATTTGGGAGTGAATTCCATTAGTTTTGAGCAATATCAACATTGTAAGGTAAAAATCACATTGTTGGTCAAAAAGTGCTTCTCTCGCTCTGAAAAGCATTTTGCACGCATAAAAACTTGACATGTGAATATTTCTGTTTCTTTCAATGGAAACGTGTTATTATGCTTACAAAAGGGTTATTTAAGCATAAACCACCATTTGGGAGTGAATTCCATTAGTTTTGAGCAATATCAAAATTGAAAGGTCAGAATCACATTGTTGGTCAAAAAGTGCTTCTCTCGCTCTGAAAAGCATTTTGCACACATAAAAACTTGACATGTGAATATTTCTGTTACTTTCAATGGAAACGTGTTATTATGCTTACAAACGGGTTATTTAAGCATAAACCACCATTTGGGAGTGAATTCCATTAGTTTTGAGCAATATCAAAATTGAAAGGTCAGAATCACATTGTTGGTCAAAAAGTGCTTCTCTCGCTCTGAAAAGCATTTTGCACACATAAAAACTTGACATGTGAATATTTCTGTTTCTTTCAATGGAAACGTGTTATTATGCTTACAAAAGGGTTATTTAAGCATAAACCACCATTTGGGAGTGAATTCCATTAGTTTTGAGCAACATCAAAATTGAAAGGTCAGAGTCACATTGTTGGTCAAAAAGTGCTTCTCTCGCTCTGAAAAGCATTTTGCACACATAAAAACTTGACATGTGAATATTTCTGTTACTTTCAATGGAAACGTGTTATTATGCTTACAAAAGGGTTATTTAAGCATAAACCACCATTTGGGAGTGAATTCCATTAGTTTTGAGCAATATCAAAATTGAAAGGTAAAAATCACATTGTTGGTCAAAAAGTGCTTCTCTCGCTCTGAAAAGCATTTTGCACGCATAAAAACTTGACATGTGAATATTTCTGTTTCTTTCAATGGAAACGTGTTATTATGCTTACAAAAGGGTTATTTAAGCATAAACCACCATTTGGGAGTGAATTCCATTAGTTTTGAGCAATATCAAAATTGAAAGGTCAGAGTCACATTGTGGTCAAAAAGTGCTTCTCTCGCTCTGAAAAGCATTTTGCACACATAAAAACTTGACATGTGAATATTTCTGTTTCTTTCAATGGAAACGTGTTATTATGATACAAAAGGGTTATTTAAGCATAAACCACCATTTGGGAGTGAATTCCATTAGTTTTGAGCAATATCAAAATTGAAAGGTCAGAATCACATTGTTGGTCAAAAAGTGCTTCTCTCGCTCTGAAAAGCATTTTGCACACATAAAAACTTGACATGTGAATATTTCTGTTACTTTCAATGGAAACGTGTTATTATGCTTACAAACGGGTTATTTAAGCATAAACCACCATTTGGGAGTGAATTCCATTAGTTTTGAGCAATATCAAAATTGAAAGGTCAGAATCACATTGTTGGTCAAAAAGTGCTTCTCTCGCTCTGAAAAGCATTTTGCACACATAAAAACTTGACATGTGAATATTTCTGTTTCTTTCAATGGAAACGTGTTATTATGCTTACAAAAGGTTATTTAAGCATAAACCACCATTTGGGAGTGAATTCCATTAGTTTTGAGCAACATCAAAATTGAAAGGTCAGAATCACATTGTTGGTCAAAAAGTGCTTCTCTCGCTCTGAAAAGCATTTTGCACGCATAAAAACTTGACATGTGAATATTTCTGTTTCTTTCAATGGAAACGTTTTATTATGCTTACAAAAGGGTTATTTAAGCATAAACCACCATTTGGGAGTGAATTCCATTAGTTTTGAGCAATATCAACATTGTAAGGTAAAAATCACATTGTTGATCAAAAAGTGCTTCTCTCGCTCTGAAAAGCATTTTGCACACATAAAAACTTGACATGTGAATATTTCTGTTTCTTTCAATGGAAACGTGTTATTATGCTTACAAAAGGGTTATTTAAGCATAAACCACCATTTGGGAGTGAATTCCATTAGTTTTGAGCAATATCAAAATTGAAAGGTCAGAATCACATTGTTGGTCAAAAAGTGCTTCTCTCGCTCTGAAAAGCATTTTGCACGCATAAAAACTTGACATGTGAATATTTCTGTTTCTTTCAATGGAAACGTGTTATTATGCTTACAAAAGGGTTATTTAAGCATAAACCACCATTTGGGAGTGAATTCCATTAGTTTTGAGCAATATCAAAATTGAAAGGTCAGAATCACATTGTTGGTCAAAAAGTGCTTCTCTCGCTCTGAAAAGCATTTTGCACACATAAAAACTTGACATGTGAATATTTCTGTTACTTTCAATGGAAACGTGTTATTATGCTTACAAAAGGGTTATTTAAGCATAAACCACCATTTGGGAGTGAATTCCATTAGTTTTGAGCAATATCAACATTGTAAGGTAAAAATCACATTGTTGGTCAAAAAGTGCTTCTCTCGCTCTGAAAAGCATTTTGCACGCATAAAAACTTGACATGTGAATATTTCTGTTTCTTTCAATGGAAACGTGTTATTATGCTTACAAAAGGGTTATTTAAGCATAAACCACCATTTGGGAGTGAATTCCATTAGTTTTGAGCAATATCAACATTGTAAGGTAAAAATCACATTGTTGGTCAAAAAGTGCTTCTCTCGCTCTGAAAAGCATTTTGCACACATAAAAACTTGACATGTGAATATTTCTGTTTCTTTCAATGGAAACGTGTTATTATGCTTACAAAAGGGTTATTTAAGCATAAACCACCATTTGGGAGTGAATTCCATTAGTTTTGAGCAATATCAAAATTGAAAGGTCAGAATCACATTGTTGGTCAAAAAGTGCTTCTCTCGCTCTGAAAAGCATTTTGCACACATAAAAACTTGACATGTGAATATTTCTGTTACTTTCAATGGAAACGTGTTATTATGCTTACAAACGGGTTATTTAAGCATAAACCACCATTTGGGAGTGAATTCCATTAGTTTTGAGCAATATCAAAATTGAAAGGTCAGAGTCACATTGTTGGTCAAAAAGTGCTTCTCTCGCTCTGAAAAGCATTTTGCACGCATAAAAACTTGACATGTGAATATTTCTGTTTCTTTCAATGGAAACGTGTTATTATGCTTACAAAAGGGTTATTTAAGCATAAACCACCATTTGGGAGTGAATTCCATTAGTTTTGAGCAATATCAAAATTGAAAGGTAAAAATCACATTGTTGGTCAAAAAGTGCTTCTCTCGCTCTGAAAAGCATTTTGCACGCATAAAAACTTGACATGTGAATATTTCTGTTTCTTTCAATTCAAACGTGTTATTATGCTTACAAAAGGGTTAGTTAAGCATAAACCACCATTTGGGAGTGAATTCCATTAGTTTTGAGCAATATCAAAATTGAAAGGTCAGAATCACATTGTTGGTCAAAAAGTGCTTCTCTCGCTCTGAAAAGCATTTTGCACACATAAAAACTTGACATGTGAATATTTCTGTTACTTTCAATGGAAACGTGTTATTATGCTTACAAAAGGGTTATTTAAGCATAAACCACCATTTGGGAGTGAATTCCATTAGTTTTGAGCAATATCAACATTGTAAGGTAAAAATCACATTGTTGGTCAAAAAGTGCTTCTCTCGCTCTGAAAAGCATTTTGCACACATAAAAACTTGACATGTGAATATTTCTGTTTCTTTCAATGGAAACGTGTTATTATGCTTACAAAAGGGTTATTTAAGCATAAACCACCATTTG